>NW_017308840.1:50358-83856 GCF_000935625.1 Nanorana parkeri | reverse complement strand
TGCCGGTGAATCCTCAGTAGACCTGTCTGGAACACCTGGAATATCACCCGTTGGTGATTCACGTGACATCGTGCAATATGCCCCACCACCCCAGCAACCATTGCAGCAACCATTGCAGCACCCATTGCATGAACTATTGCAGCACCCATTGCATTAACTGTTGCAGCACCCATTGCATGAACTGTTGCAGCGACCTGATAATCCACCCCTTGTGCCGAGGAGCATCATTGCAGCCCAGGGGGCGCCTTTAATGTATATAACATTCACCCCTAGCCAAGCCTCTTCCCTGGTGAACAGTCTACCAGATCCTGAGAGACAGCCCATGACATTTTACAGAAAGATAGCCCAAATCCAGAAAACGTATACCGCTGCTTGGCGAGATTTGGTGAGCCTATGTGAGATAAGGGCAGGGGATGCCTACTGGCCGGTGATGCAAAGGTGTTTCAGTGAGGACAGGATACCCGCTGATAACACATATGACTCGGGGTGCGAATTCGTAGCCCAACTGCAACCTTGGGGGCGCGATATCGCCTGGCAGACCAAGCCACTAGCATACAGGACATTACACAAGCCAAAGCTGAATGTGTTGAGAAATTCCACACTAGACTTTCACAAGTGTTTACTGATTTAGGATTTAACATGCAAAGTAAAGCACACACCCAAATGCTGTCCTCCGCTTTTGTCTCAGGCCTTAGAGAGCCAATCAAGAAAGTGCTCCTCCTATCATGTCCAGAGTACAGGGTGCTGCCACTTGATATCTTGCTGTTAGTGGCAAAGGGTCTAGAATCATCACAAAGTTGTAGGAAGGTAGCTCCTCTCATGATGACCTCTGACACACCCGACCTGCCACCAGCCACACGAAACCCACAAGCCTGTTACAACTGCGGAAGACCCGGACATTTCAGAAGGAATTGTCGAAGTCCTCAAAGATTTGTACAGAGACATCCCGGTGGCCAGGAACGTGACCCAAGGGGAGACTGCCAACGTAAGGAAGGTGACCCAAGGGGAGACTATCAACGGCAGGGACGGGACATCCCACCTGGCCACCCATCCAACACCTGGCCTCCTCCACCTCCGGATCATATGAATCTCCTCCGCTAGGAATCCGGCAAGCCTGTGTCGCTGACTCCTGCCATAGCTCTATTATCTGGGGACATAGGGGGGCCTCATGCTAAAATAACCCTCCCCATTGAGGGCCATCCCACCACCTTCTTATGCGACACAGGTGCGGCCAGAAGCGTAATTAGAGCAGAGGAGTTGCCCGATACCTCTTTCCTCTCAACCATTGATGTAACATGTGTGGGCGTGGACGGGACGCCGAGAAGTAGTCCCCTAACCCGCCCTTTACGAGTTGGTCATTTCCCTGATCTACTAGCTCGGTTTGTAGTCTCCTCCACCTGCCCCTTAAACTTGTTAGGGACTGACGTCCTATCCAGGCTCCAGGCCTCAATCTTATTCCAGGCCGATGGAAGCATTCAAGTGTCATCACCACTGACTGTAGATGACGCTTCAGCCCTTTGTTCCATTCCCCTTCTATTATCCTTGGATGTGCCAGACGAGGCTGCAATTCCAGCAGAGATCTTGAACCGCATTCCTCTTCATCTGTGGTCCACAGGACCCGAAGATATAGGACACCTGAAAGTGCCTCCAATCATGGTACAATTGAAACCTGGAAGCCCCTTGCCCAGAAAACCGCAATACCCTTTGAAGCTAGCTCATCTTCAGCCATTTTGCAACAAGTCAAGACCCTTGTGTCCAATGGAGCTCTGATACCCTGCATATCCCCATGCAACACACCATTGTTCCCAGTCAAGAAGCGGACCCCAAAAGGAGAACCGGAAAAATACAGGATGGTTCAAAACCTTCGAGCAGTCAATGAAGCCACGGTCCTGGAAACCCCGATTGTCCCCAATCCACACACGCTGCTAGCAGGGATACCCCCTACCTCAAAGTATTTCACAGTGATTGACCTGGCAAATGCTTTCTTTAGTGTACCTCTTGACCCTAGGTGCCAGTTTCTCTTTGCCTTCACTCACGAGGGCCAACAGTATACTTGGACTGTTATGCCCCAAGGGGCCCAAAACTCTCCTTCTCAATTTGCCAGAGCCATGGCCCTCATTCTGGACACCTGGATGAAATTACACCCGGAAGTCGTACTCCTCCCATATGTGGATGACCTCCTTCTCTGAGCAGACAACCTTGAAGATGCCTCAACCTCCTCAGAAAGTCTACTCCACTACCTGGCTGGCCAAGGATGCAAGGCCTCGAAAACAAAAGGTGCAGTGGTGTAAAGAGAAGGTGGTTTTCCTGGGTCATTGCATCTCCCAAGGCACTCGACATCTCACTCAAGAGAGAGTTGCCGCAATCAAGAAAATCCCATTGCCTCTGGGTCCGAAAACCCTCCATGCCTTTCTGGGATTAATCTCCTACTGTCGTTCTTGGATCCCAGGAGCCTCTCTCTTGATGCAGCCCCTCTATGACACCCTGAAGTCTGACCCCTTCTCGTTATCTTCTGAGGCCCTGGATAACTTCGAGGTTCTGAAAGAGATCCTGGCCTCTGCCCCCGCTTTGGGCCTCCCGAACTATGAGAAGCCCTTCAAACTGTTCGTCTCAGAAAATCAAGGCCATGCTACTGGAGTGCTTGTCCAAACCCATGGAAACAGGCTTAGGCCTATTGGGTATTATTCCTGCCAGTTGGACTCAGTTGCCAGGGGGGGGCCCTCCTGCCTTCGAGCCGTCTTTGCTGCCCAGGCTCTTCTGGACAAAACTGCTGACCTTGTACTGGGGCATGATCTGATACTACTTGCTCCCCACGACATATCCGCCATACTGAACCAGGTACAGCCAAAACACCTGTCGTCAGCAAGACATCTCAGGCTACAGTGTACCTTACTCCTTCCGGACAACGTTACCCTTCTCAGATGCAACATTCTGAATCCATCCACTCTGCTCCCACTTCTCGAGGGGGGAGATGGTCCTGCTCCTCATGACGTCACCCATGACTGTTTTGAAGTGATGAAGATGGAAACTACACATCTGCCAACAGTCAGCGAGGTGCCTCTGGATAACCCTGACCTAACTATCTACGTTGATGGCTCGAGGTACGCTGATCATACAGGACAGTACCACACGGGGTATGCTGTCACTACTGAGGACACGGTCCTCCAGGCCTCGGCATTGCCCCCTTCCAGGTCTGCACAGGAGGCGGAACTCCAAGCCTTAATTACGGCATGTAAGTTGGCAGAAGGAAGAAGAGTCAATATTTATACAGATTCAAGGTATGCCCTTGGTGTTGCCTGCGATTTCGGGGTCATCTGGAAGAGCAGAGGGTTTTTAACAACAGCAGGTACACCTGTGAAACATAGTGTAGCCATCAGGGACGCCCTGCTCCTCCCCACACAAGTTGCTATACTTACAGTGAGGGCACACAGAAGACTGAATTCCCAAGAAGCACGAGGCAACCACCTGGCAGACACTGCTGCAAAACAGGCCGCAAGCGGGATACGAGAAGTAGTCAGCAGAGTGAATGTACCCCTTCTGGACGACCCGATAGACCCCACTCAAGACAGAACACAGATCGCCATGATCTTGCAGAACCCACCTGTGGATCGAACACACCTTAAGGAGCAACAACAAGCAGCAAGTAAGGAAGAAAAGGAAACATGGACGAAGAATGGAGCCACATCGGAGGATGGAATCATGGAATTGAACAGAAGACCATGTCTGCCACGGTCCATGTTCCCAGTGGTGGTACAGTGGGCCCACGGTGCCTCCCACCTGTCAAAGATGTTGATGAATTCTCTGATCAACAAGTACTACTGGGCTCCAGGAATCACCCCGCTCACCAATAACGTTTGCAAGTCATGCACCATCTGTGCCAAGTGCAATCCAGGAAAACCGGAAAAAGCACCCCTGAAGCATCTAGCTAAGGCCCAGTATCCCTTTCAGAGGATACAAATCGATCACATCCAAATGCCGAAATGTGGCCGATATGAATATGCATTGGTGATCGTTGACATGTTCTCCGGCTGACCTGAAGCCTATCCCGTCACCAACATGACGGTGAAGACCACTGCCAAGAGACATTTAACAGAAATAGTGTGCAGATATGGTGTCCCAGAGGTTATAGAGAGTGACCAGGGGCCGGCTTTCACGGTCTCAGTAACTAAGGAAATATGGACAGCTCTAGGGGTCACACTAGCCTTTCACACTCCCTACCATCCTCAGAGCAGTGGGAAAGTAGAGAAATTAAATGGCACACTAAAGTCTAGGATGTGTAAAATGTCCCAGGAAACAGGAATGAGTTGGCCAGATAGTCTGCCCATTGCTCTATTCAGTGTCAGGTACACTCCAAGGGGAAGTCATGGTTTATCACCCTATGAGATACTGTTTGGTTCAGCCCCCAGATTGGGCTGTTATTTCCCACAACAGTTACAGCTCCAATCTGATGTGTTAACTGATTATGTGACTGCTCTGTCTAATGAACTAACTAACCCGTATCCATGCGCAAGTATTTTCTTCCATTCCAGATCCTGAGTTAGATACAGGAACACACAAGCTGGTCCCTGGTGATTGGGTCTTGGTGAAGAAATTTGTACACAAGCATTCCCTCGAACCGAGATATGACGGTCCTTTCCAAGTCCTCCCACTGCAAGAAGATCTTCGTGCCCGAGGGGAACGAACCATGATCCTATATATCCTTCTAATACTCAGTTCTGCTGAAGCACGACAGGTTGCTATTACTCAGAAAGCTGGGCTAGTCACTTTTTGGTACAATTCCTCCAACACACATGTGGCCACATACAACTTTCACCCTTGTAAAATACTCACCTGCCCTAATTATTCCGACAGAACAAAGTGGTATACAACAGGCCATGGAGAGGGGTATATCTGTGTCACCAAGGGTTCATGGGGAAAGAATTGTGATTATTGGGGAGCAGCAGCCTGGAACACAGGGACACCCTGGGGATATAAACCCCAGCCAGCCTATGACAGTAGAGACAAAAAAGGAGAGCCCTTACTGGCCCGTCTCACTCTCACCAAGCCAGGGCCCGGTATGACGCTTGTTCTGAACATACAAAACCCGAGCCCCTCAGATCAGGGTGGGTATGTGTTGGGATGGTGGCTTGGGGGAGGTGAGTCGGGCCATAGAGGATTTTTCCGATTGGAGGATATGTACAACAGTAATGAATGGCAGCCAGTACAAGAGCAACCCCTACCCAATCCTTTGAAGCCTCATATACACACTTTAAGGGATATGATGGCAATGGCGGACCCTACCTTCGAGGACACTATGGCAGCCGAGACTGGATTCTCAGAGGTCAATCTCTGGCTCGAATGGATGAGGTATAGCGCCAATCAGCATAACCAGACTAATTGTTACGTCTGTGGCAGCGCCAGACCACATTCTGGCACAGTCCCACTAAATATACCCGCGAAGGAAGAAGAGTGTTTTTTAAGCCTTTTCACCAATATCTCCACCGATCACTCAGTGTGTGAAAGATGGAAGGTTAAATACCCTATTGTAACCAGGGCACCCAAGCCAGGAGAAAGCATCACTATATATCCTTGGAATTACACCTGTTACACGTATCTGTGTGAGAGTATACTCTATTGAATCAGGCCAGGCGGCAGATATAAGTACGGAACTTTTGATCCGATCTAAATTTGGAACCAAGTCCAAAACATGTTCAATCATCCAAACATGCATAAAGCAAAATCCTGCTTTTGACAGCTTTTGTGGTTGGATCTACCACCAACCTGCATGCATGTAAATCTATGCTTGTGAAAGTGTTGAATAGAAGAGAGTATCATGCATTCAAATATGTCACTGGCCTATGACAGCAGAAATATAAATATAAGTGCAGTTTGTGGGGAACATGGGCCATCACTGGAAAAATCAAAAAGGTTAGCTTAGTATTTGGATGTTTTTCAAAGGGCTTTTATTTTTTCTTGTGTAAACACTTTATTTCTCTTTTTAAATAGGGGTTTGTTTGTTTTTAGTTTGTGAATATATGCTATATATCAAAAGGATTACAGCTAAAGCAGCCTTTGTTTCTTTTTATATCTTATCACTCTCTAAATAGATAAAGAGACAAGCAAACAGATCCATGCTAGACTCAATAATAAAGTAAACCCATCATCTTCACCCTTACCCCTTCCTACTTTGACTAATGGTCAGCAAAAACTCTTCTAAGTAAAATCCCATTACTCTTGAAACTCTTTGTCACCTTCCTCTTTTTTATTGTTTTTTTTTGTTTAATTTTACAAGCCATTTTCAGTTAACAGGATCCTACTCAGAAGGTCAGTAATGAATTCTTTATCAATCTGCACACCATATTACAGTAATTAAGTTCCCACATAGGGGATCAATAAAAATGTACTTTTATGATTACAAGCCACAAGGCTATCAAGTTCCCATGCAGGGAGTCTAATAAAAATTGAAAATTGATATTAGAAAATTGAAATATAAAGGAAATAGAACTAAGCAACAACGTTCCACCAGGGGTACATTCACAGAATTCATGATATTGCCTGGTACACACAAACATTAACAGAAGTATAGAAAACCAAAAATAATTCCTTAGATTTATATAATTAATAAATCAGCCTGACCATATTATTCAATTTGAAAGAACCAAATGTTCTAGATTAACATATGCTGATCAATTAATTCATCATATCAGGGGTTTTTTTTAAAATCATTTTACAACTCTCTTTTTAAAGCTATCTTTTATTTTACAACTAATCTTTAATCAAGATTATTTTCCTAATAACTTAATTTAAGTTGGCAGCCAGAAGGCAGTGTTTACATGTTACAAAAAGTGATTAGCAACCAATGTGTACATGTTTGGGTGAGATCCAGTCAATGCCTGAAGATACCATTAAATGAGTGCTGATGGAAGGAAATTAACAGTCAAAGATATTTGATAGGTGCCTATTGGGAAACACTGCCATGTAGGAGGTATGCCTCGGGAGGGGAGATTAAAAGGTGGAGTTTGGTTATATTGTTGTGGATTGCTGTCCAATGCCATCTGATAAGAGGGAAGGGTGGTGCCAGCACCCAACCAATATTAATCAGAGGTACAGTATCAGGAAACATTTGCTTGAGCTTGATTGAGGTTCTGTATATCTTTAATATAATTTGTAGATAGATTCCTGAATTCATGAGCTGGTGGAATCTTTTTCTGTGAGGGTACAATTTTATTTCTGTTGTTCCTCCTCCAGTGACATATATAGGTCGTATTCTCAGTGAGTTCTGAAATTAGGATGAAGTATCAAACTTCTTTTGGTAATATGGTTGTATAGATAATTAGATATGATATGGTATGCCTCACTAGTAGTCCTGTGGAGCATTAAGCTTACAGAGGCGGTAGGGTTCTTAGAAAGTTGTGTTTGTGGTTCATTCATTCGTTTTCTATTTATTTTTTTGTACTTTTTCAACAATTTTTCTGTTCTGCTCGGTCCCACAGAGGAAGCAAAATCAGCCGTACCAGCCTGAAGTGAATAGCCGAACAGCGTTCAGCTCACTTCGCTTCAGGTCGGTCATTCACTCGGCTGCCTACGGCAGCTTAGTGAATAGACCCCGTAGTTTCAAGTTTTCAATTTTCAAGGGAATTTGCACTCAGTTTAGTGAATAAGGTAAAGCTCTGCTGACTTCCATTAACCAATCATGTGCAAACAAAAATACTTTTTTTTAATTTTCCTGGCGCATGATTGGGCATTCTTTGCAAAGTAAAGTTTCACCACATTCACAAATCTAAGGGAAAACTTCCCTTGGAACGTGAACCCTCTATTTGTGATCTAGATCCCTTCTATTATGAAGTAACCTTTGTTAATGAAATTCTTGACTCTGGGAGTGGGTTTGTCAGAAGGACTTTTTAAGGCTGCTGGTATGCGAGCCCAGGTTCAGATTAACATAGGGGCCACCCCTGAAAATAGGTCTGACCACCCTGGTTGCCTTGGTATGCGATCCGGGCCAGTCACAATCAGGCAGCAGTGGCCTCTAAACAGGCATAGTAGATGGCTACTTGTTCCTTGCTAGGGCCCCAAGGGGCCCCAGCAAGCGGTCATCTAATATGTTTTGTTTAGAGGCCACCACTGCCTGATTGTGCCCGGCTCGGATCGCATACCGAGGCAATCCTTGACAGTTCTACTTATTTTATTTAGAAAGCCACAGCTTCCCTCTAGGAGAGCTGTACAGCCTCACTAAGAGCCGTACAGCCCCATGAGAGCCGCATAGCCCCTCTAAGAGCTGTACAGCCTCCCTGAGAGCCGCACAGCCTCCCTAAGAGTTGCACAAATCCCCTAAGAGCCACACAGCCCCCATAAGAGCCGCACAGCCGTCATGAGAGCCACACAGCCCTCCCCCTGAGAGCCACACAGCCCTCCCCTGAGAGCCACACAGCCCCCTGGGAGTCTGTACAGCCCCCTGAGAGCTGTACAGCCCCAATGAGAGCCACAAAGCCCCCCTGAGACCCACACAGCCCCCAGAGAGCCCACACAGCCCTCCCCCTGAGAGCCACACAGCCCCCCCTGAGAACCGCACAGCCCCCCTGAGAGCCACACAGCCCCCTGAGTGTCTGCACAGCCCTCTTGAGGGCCACACAACCCCCCTGAGATCCACATAGCCCCCTGAGAGCACATACAGCCCCCCCATGAGCCGCACAGCTTCCCCTGAAAGCCCCACAGCCCACCTGAAAGCTGCACATCCTCTTCTGAGAGCCACACAGCCCCCCTGAGAGCCACACAGTGCCCCTTAGAGCTGCACAGCCCCCATGAGAGCCCATACAGCCCATC
The DNA here is from genome assembly GCF_000935625.1 of Nanorana parkeri. NCBI lineage: Eukaryota > Metazoa > Chordata > Amphibia > Anura > Dicroglossidae > Nanorana > Nanorana parkeri. The sequence goes on along the minus strand of NW_017308840.1, from coordinate 75,057 downwards.
TGAGAACTGCACAGCGCCCCCAAGAGTGCACACAGCACCCTTGAGAGCCTGCACAGCTCATCTGAGAGCATGCGCAGCCCTCCAGAGACCCTGGAGACATTGGGCCACCACCCCAGAGCAACACAGAGTATGTAGCTTCATATTATTCTGCATTGCTGTATAATGTAGTGCTGAGATTTGCAGTCCTCTTTAGTTGGTGGTATTCTGCATTGCTGTATAATGTATTGCTGGAATTTGTTGTCCTCTATATTTTGTATTATTCTGCATTGCTTTATAATGTAATGCTAGGATATGTAGTTTTCTATAGTTGGTAGTGTTCTGTGTTGCTGTATAATGTATTGTTGGGATTTGTAGTCCTCTATAGTTGGTGGTATTCTGCATTGCTGTATAATGTATTGCTGCTATATGTAGTCCTCTATAGTTGGCAGTATTCTGCATTGTTATATAATGTATTGCTGAGTTTAGTTCCTCTATAGGTTGGAGTCAGTGCAGAACTATCAGGCTCACAGTGGTTACAGCTGCAACTGGGCCCTGGTGTTCCACCACTGACTCCAAGCTGTAGAGAGACGGTTCCCTTGCAGTGTGCTGCATGACATGCACCTTAGAAGCACACTGCAATGGACCACTTCACTCATTAGCACAGTACAAAGGTACATGTCACTCTGTAGTGCAGTTAAAACCTCTTGTATTGTATTTTTCTTCTAAGAATTAAGCACATAATTAGTTCAGACAGCTATATGGAGTATTGTTCTAAAATAAATTATCAGTATACAGGTCTAATTGCAGGGTTGGCACTTTGAGAAACATAAAATGGTTTAGTTATCCAGTTTGGGCACTTGGGCTCAAAAAGGTTTGCCATCACTGGTCTAGGATTAGTAATGTACCCCTTATAATTTTAAAGCTTTAAATTCTCGCTCTAGTGTTAGTCTGTGAGGTTTGGATCGCAAAGAGATTAGGTTGCACAGGAAACCAATATGTTTCTCTCAAACAAGACCAATTCCTTGGAAGGTGCATGGAAATGTCAGTCTATAATTCTAGTTAATAAGCAGGCATAGTTATATAGACTGAAGTTGGGCATGGTTAAGGTAAGGTGAGAAAAGAGTGTTTAATTATTGACCTGTCATTCTTCTAAATGTGTTTGGAGACATAAACTTGTAAAGGATTGGAGAAAGTTCATGGTTGCAAAATAGGTATTGCCCGGAGTGTGTATAAGATCCTTGGAGAGATATTCATTTTAATTATGGCAATCCAGCCAAACTGAGAAAACAGTGGTAGGCCCCAGTCATAAGCCATCAGTAAAAGCTGAAACCTGCTATACCTTTCAGTTCACTCTGATCCCTTTATAGATTGAGAGGAGTTGATGGTATGAACGGCCTTATTCATAAAAAGAAAAAGGGTGGGGGGGGGGTTTACAAGGAAGGTGCAAACCTGTCACATGCTGTATGTAATTAGCAAAGGTTCTTCTGGCAAAATGCTGTTGATTTTGAGTCTAGCAGAGGGGTTAGAGTATAAATTGGCAATCTAGGAAATCATATAAGTTGAGAGGCCTAATTCACTTGTGGACAGAAGAAGATACTTTATGCCCCAATGATGTGACATAGAGGACCTTCTACTGGATGCCAATGTGGACTTAATGGCGTTTCCCCTAACTTCTTTAGCTGGGTTGACCCCCACCTAGTCAATACCAACAATAGATTATATGAATTTAACCAGTCTGTTTGCTTGGACTTGACAAAAATCTTAGTGTCTACATTAAAAAGATAAATTGGTCAATAATGAGAGCAAAGGGTAATATATATGCTTGCCTTCAGGATTACCATAGGCCTTGAGTAAGGAGGGTGGTAATGAAGTGCCTGGGAAATGCAATAAAGACTTCTAAAATGTGCAGAGTAAGTGGAATGGTAAATTATGTTGGCCTGGATTCTTTTTTGGTTTGATGTTGGACAGTTGCAAAACAGTGCTATAGTATAGCCTGTGATTTTCCTTTTGTTCAGTACCTGTATTCTCTACAAAGTTTAATAAAATGTAAACAAAAAGTGCACAAAAACACTTCAAAACCCCCCTACCTACATTTCAGTGATGGGTACATTCCAGTGATGTAGTTGTTATCCCGAAAAAAAAAAATGTCAGTGCTATATTTAATAGACAATAACCAGACATATAGCACAATGGCAGGAGAGTATGTAAGCAGCTTGGTTGGGCTACAATGTAGTAGATAAATCAGTTTATTTTCGTGAAATAAAAAACAGAGTGCATTATTTCAGAGATAGCAGCCAGAAATACTATAAATACTCTCTGAACATCGCATGAGGATTTTTACTAGGCCACAATTTAAGAGGGAGAGACAATGCAGTTTTTATTGTGAAATACAGTTTAGAGTGGATTATTTCTGAGACAAAGGATAGACATATTAGACTCCATAGAAAGCATTTAAGCAGTTGGAGTAGGTTGCATTTTCAAACGGGCACAAAGGTTGCAGCTTTTCATTTTAAAAAATCCACATTTAAGTGTACATATATCACAGAAAACATAATCAAATATTGTACAGACTACATAGACAGCATTGCAGCAGTTGGAATAGGCTTCATGACACAATGCATGCAGCTTTTTAGGCCAAATGTATACACAATAAAGTGTATTTGTTAGACAAACAAAAGAAAGGATTACTTCTGCACAGTGCATAGGCACTATTTTAAAAATGTCTTGCAGGTCTCATTAGCTGAACCACCTTCACCATTTGACTTTGGAGAACAAAAAACAAGTTAATCTTTATAATTTTCAGATTTAAATAGAAGTAATATGCTACACACAACATTCATAGTTTTCTTACAATGTCTTGGCTTTGGAATGCAAAACAATTAAAGTTTATATTTTTCAAATTAAAATAGAAGTAATATGCTACTTACAGCGTACATTGTATGTCTACAACTTCTTATAGTCATCAGTGGCTAAACCACATCCCCATTTAGCTTTAGAGAACAGATACAATTTTAATTCTATATTTTTCAGATTAAAGTAGACGTAAAGTAGCACAGCGTATGTAAAATGTCTACAATTTCTTCTAGATTTTGTTGGCTGAACCAGATCTCCATATACATTGTAATACAATTGAAAGAATATGATACACACTGTATTGGCATAATTAAAAAAAAATATTGGAAGCTCCATTTGATAAAATACTTACCTACTGCATATTATATGTTTTTTTTTCTTTTGTCATGCCACCATTTCAAATATACATTTACCTTTTTACTGTTAATCCTGCAAGCTTATTCTACTAAACCCAGACATATTGCTTTCTATAGACCGATCACTAACAGACTGCTACAATTACTTAAATACACAAGCAGTATTAACTAGACTGAAGGTGGTAAATTCTTATGCCACTACTGCTTATTCTGGTATCAGCACTCAGTTACATCACATTCTCATCTGAAGCCTATAAATGGACCAGTGCATTAGGGACTCTCGGTCATCTAGAAACTCTAGGACATCCTAATTGCTTCCCCACCACACCAGGTTTGTCCTGGATTGTTCACTTCTCCTGCCTTCTCCAAAGTCTTCACCCTTTTGTGAATAGACATGCTAGTTTCTTACCTATAAGAGGCATTATCACACCAGGTAAATGACAGCAAATTTCAAGGGAATTAGGACATCAATCTTGCAATATCACCTTTCTCCAAGAGACTCACTTGATCCACTTGAACCACTATTCCTAGTGGTTTTATAGTCTCTAAGATATAAAAAAGGTACATGGTGTTGCCGTAGGTATCCATAAGAAAACTCCTTTTGTGCTCTTCGAAATGTTAGCTGATGATCACTTGTTTCTGAAAGGCTCCATAGGCAACTCAAATTGTATGCTAGCAAACATATATTGCCCCAACCAAAGACAACCATCCTTTCTCTCCCAAGTACTCACACATCTCATGGATTTTACCTCAGGTATGCTAATTGTACCCAGATATATAAACATGGCATTGGAACCTTCTATGGACATTTCCAAAGATAAATTAAAACCCTCCTATTCAATGCCCATCTCATAGGCAATTGGAGGATACTACATTCATGAGTCAGAGACTACTCCTATTTACTCACCCTTCCTTCCCCCATAATTCCTATTGCAGGATTGATGTGATATTTATGGATCATCACCATCTTGAATATTTTTTAGTATTTTAGGTAAAACATTGCCATTGTATTTAATTGTTTTTATATTATTATTATCATTGAAAATTTCCCACCAGCTCATTGTCGGCATGCCCCCCTTCCAAAAAAACACCCTCACAGTCTTAAGTACATAACTTTAATTATTTTCCATTAAATCTTTCAATTATTTATATATACTGTATAATACTTTTTATTAGTATTTAACTTTCGACTCCTTAATAAAAATGGAAATTATTTTAACAGTATTTGAGTTGTTACACCACTTTGTTGTGCCTTAAAAGTTCTATTTAATTTAATTTTAAACAATTGCAACTGCCAAAGACAGAACAGAACAGGTAATGAGCTAACTCCTTGGCAACTCAGGCCAACTAGCGATGTGCAATCTTTACTCATGACTATCTAAATGTCTGAATTGTGTAATTATCAGTAATTATGTCACACAGATCTAAATGCAAATCTTGAGGTGCGTCTTAACTTGGAAAAAATGTAGCACATTTTTCAGATTTGGTCATCAGTAAATACGACATAAGTGTTTCAGAACTCACTCTGAAATAATAAACAGCTAAAATAGGACTTTTGCAACAATACTATATATCTTAGGCTATGAAAAATCATTATAAAGCAGTATGTATGTTTTAAATAAGCGTTAAATATGAATGGTGAAAACATTCAGAAAGCAGTATTGTTTAATGTAGATCTATGCTCTCATAATATTTTTTATAATATTGACCTGTATTCTGAAACAGAGTAACAATAAGTTCCATCAGAGCTGGAATTTCAGACTAGGTACACAAATCGTTTCAATTAATTCTCTAATTAACATTTGACTCCTTTGTTCTAACTAGAATGAGTCCAAAGCTGTTGTTAATTTATTTTTATTTCCTCACAAATAAGAATACTGAAAATGTGGTACTATTTTCTAAAATTTAATTTGCAACATTATATAATATTTTCTGTTAAGTTTAGATTGTATAGTCAAAAAACCAAATTAATGAGATTTACTAGTAATACAGAAGCATCATATTAACTATTCAACAGTATTTTGGTATTTTACAAGCTATCTGAATGTCTATAATAACATACAGCCATGGAAAGCAACATCCCAGAAAAAAAAACCAACAAAATCAACATAATCCTTTCAAAAAAATAAAGAACCAAGCCAGTGATAATATACGCAAAATAACCCATCTCACCACTCACCAAGCCTTCGACACCATAGTCTGGCCATACCTATTCTCCACACTGCGACTTAGAGGGTTCGGTCCCAGCTTTCTCAATTTGGTCTCGTCACTTATGAATCCCCCACGGCACGCATGAAATACTCTAGACCAATTAACATTTATCGGGGTACTAGACAAGGTTGCCCCCTTTCCCCAATCCTGTTCGCCCTTGCTATTGAACCCTTGGCCCAACTTATTCGCTCTCACCCAGATATTACTGGCCTCATTCATTGCAACACACACCACAAGTTATCTCTTTTTGCTGAAGATGCCCTACTTTCCATTACTAATCCGCATGTTTCTTTACTTAACCTCCTGCGGGTTCTCCGGACTTTTGAGATCCTGTCTGGACTCTGCATAAATGAAACTAAATCTATAGCCCTAAATATCTCCCTTCCACCGTCCACTGTCTCCTCTATACAACAGAATTTTCACTTCCATTGGAATCCGACCTCCCTTCCTTATCTAGGCATTCATCTGATGGCCTCTTATCACACCGTATACGTCTCCATATTTCCCCTATATGTTCTCCACTCTCAAAAAATTATCTTCCTCTTGGACAAACTATCTATCTATCCTGGCTAGGACGTGTTGCAATGGTAAAAATGACTATCCTCCCTAAACTTCTCTATCTCTTTCGGGTATTGCCGGTACTTGACCCTGCGGGTGTTCTGAAAACATTCCAATCTCAAGTCTCTAACTTCATATGGGCGAACAAACGCTCAAGGGGCCCATTACGTACACTTCTTCTCCCTAGATCTAGAGGGGGTCTGGGTGTCCCGAACTTCTCTAAATATTACCTTGCTTCTCAAATTAGTCAGTTCACTAAGTACCACACCACCGGCGAAACTCCTTACTGGGTCGAAATTGAGGCCCAGCTCATCCATCCTATCACCACTGACAATATCCTCTGGCTCCTTCCAAAACATTGCCCCCCTATCTCCGACCCACTGATCTCCCATTCTCTACGCCTCTGGTACACCTCTAAATATTCAGCGGGTCTCATCTCCACTCACCTACCTCTATTATCTTTTTTTTCTAACACGGGCTTCTTATCAGCTATGGAATCACCATATTCCTTTCTAACCTGGTCTGATAAAGGCCTGAACAGGTTTTGGAAACTCCAGTCCGATACGAGTCTAAAACCCTTTTCTTATCTGAAAGACAAATATAGCCTTCCTGGGAAGGAATTCTTTAGATACTTACAAATTGCAGATTTTCTTACAAAGACCGCTGCTCGCAGGACCTCTCAGGCCACATTCTCCTCCTTTGAACTGATATGCCGTGGCGATCCCCATAGCCTTGGGCTAATGTCCCTCCTGTACACCTCACTACTCTCCTCTACTGCTTCCCTTCCTCCTTCCTATGTTCAGAAGTGGGAACAGGATACTGGTCTTACTCTTAGCAAAGATGATTGGCAACGCCTATGGAAAACCACCAAATCATGCTCACAAAACCAATATTTTGGAAATCAACTATAAGGTTATCCTAAGGTGGTATATGGTCCCTACAAAAATAGCCTCTTTTGCACCTCAACACTCCCCTTTGTGCTTCAGAGGATGCGCTGAACATTGCACTTACTACCACACATGGTGGTCCTGTCCAATAGCCTCTAAATTCTGGGATCGAATCTTCCACATGATCACGGTCCTTAACGATGAAGCTCTGCCAAAAAACCCTTCCCTAGCTCTCCTTAATAACTTCCCGATACAGTTTCCCTTAGCCAAACAGAAACTTATATTACATGTACTCTCAGCGGCCAAACATGAAATAGCTATATCATGGAAATCCCCTAACCTTAGTATCTCCAAAACCAAACATTATATATCTTGGATCATGTCCCACGAAAAGAGATCTGCGCAATTAGACAACTCTATGGGGAAGTTTGATGCTATCTGGTCTCCCTGGGTTCAACACTTCCTACCACCTACCTTTGATAGACACTTGCTCACCATTTAAAATTTGCATCTCCACCCATGACCTACTTGAAAGCAACCTCTTCTATCCAAAGACCACCTATACCTTTACCTTTAACTTTACAATTCTTTTCTCTTTTTCTCTTTTTTTCTCTTTCCTGGACTCTCCCCTTCCGTCTCTTTCCAGTAGTTCAGTGATATGAGGCTCAGGATGGCTCCCATAGTCAGCCTTGGTCTACATGCCACACCTTGCAAAGTAATACTGGAAAGGGCAATATCGTATACCTAATTAATGTACATTACCGATGTGTTGTCTTTAACGTCCCAGCCCTTACCGGCCTTGGGAAGTCCTCCCTCTCTCCCCCTATCCTGACCCCTGTTCGTTGTCTAATGTGCTGTTTGTACATTTGAAAACTGTGATGTTGAACATTGCTACACAGATGTTATAATTGTCATTGAAGCTTTACTGTACCTGTGCAATTTAAAAAAAAAAAAATTAAAGTTGAAAAAAATAAAGAACAGAAAAGCACTTCAACTGTTGGCAAGCAGCTGTAAAAAAAGAATTACAAATATTTATTATTTTATATTTACTTGTCTAGAGAGCTGGCTCTACACACAACCACACCAAATATAGATATTTAACCGGAAACAATGATTGCATATACTTACAATACTCACAATCATTAAAAGTGGCTCCACAGACCAGCACTATCCTCCTCTTCATCTCATGGGTGTGCTCTCCTTCAGGATCAATTCTCTCCATACACCGCAATAGTTTATGAGAAATCTGCAATGTTGCTAGTTCGGAACTGAGATGCACATTACAGGAGATGGATAAATCATACAGTACATATATACAGATATGTAGATGCAGTGATTAGAACATGCTAGCGCAAAGAGAACCAATAGACTTGCATTCACACTGTTCCTTATGTTCACTAGTCTACCACTAACTGTGTGTTTGTCTCTGTAGGAGAAATAAGAACATATTAACACTATACAAATCTTTTAAATTGTGCTAGGAGGATATAGACTTAAAATTGAAAATTGCCAGTATGGGTGAAGATTTTTGCTAAACGGTATAATGAAGAGTGGATGGGGATAACCTTATTCTTTTGAAGGATACATTGATTACATTGGTTTGATTGCTGTGAGAATTTATAGATTTACATTCACATAATTCCTTATGTTTGCCACTATGCATGATTAACAAATTGTGAGCTTTTTCCTGCATAGAGGAATAAGGACAATGAATGGTGCACTGTGAATTGTGTAAAGTTAAAGGAATGAAGGCACCTAAAGTTATAAAAAGAAGATACAAGAACAAAATTGCAAGCTGTGCGTTTATAACACCAAAACATAGAGAAGTAATTTGTCTATTTAAGAATACATAAGTGTTTTTTCACTTGATTTTCACCTTTTGCACCTACTGTAAAATATTAGCAGAAATGGAAGACACTCCTTTCATTTTAACCAGATCTTTGCAGACACTAGATGATAATGAATAAAGGAAGCATGTAAACAAATCTTTACAGCTGATGCTCAAGGAGATAATGAGACTTGAACACCCATATTTTGGAGTCTACCAAAATTGATGAAAGAAATAGTCTGGTGGGATATAGCCTTTTTGACAGAATACTTGCATGAACAATGGATTCCTGGGGTTTGAGAATCTGCAAGTTTCCATCTTTTAAAGTAAAAAATTAACAGTTTAAGAAAGAAAGGGCAGATATTTTAGATTGGGCATCCTAAATTAAATGCAGTTTCTAGTAAAATATGAACAAAGTAAACTGAATATAAACAAAAGAGATAAAAGAGGTCCAATAAAGATTGCAGAAATGTAAATGGACACAAAAATTAGGACAATTGGATCAAAAACTGATTCATTAATTAAATTATGATGATTGCTAAGTAATTGAGTTTTAGTATTGTGCTCTTGATTTTGAAGCAGCTTGACACTCCCCTCCCATTTAATTCCACTCTCCTGACTCCGCCTCACAATGGGGGGGGGGTCACTGACAGTGGACTGGGCTAGATATATCCCCCTAAAATAAGCCCCTTCAAATAGGGAGCTCTCTGTTGGATTTTTAACATTATTTTTGCATGTCTCTTTCTTGAAGTTCCCTTTCTGCTCTTTTCTCTCACCTATTTTCTTTCCCTTTCACTCTTTCACTCCTATGAACTTTTCACCTCTCACTCTCAAAGCCACCCCTCCTTTTTGTGTTCCTCTCCTCTCCCCTCTGTCTCCACCAGAATAGGAATGTGCAAACATTTGTACTCTTACTGATTCACTAGTTTATTCACAATTGATATGGATCAAATTAAATTGGTTTCTTATACTGTCCAGGGCCTTAACACCCCTGAAAAGAGAGCCTGTATACTACATGTAGAATGAGGATTCAAGTTGCCTTCATAGTAGAAACTCACTTTTGTGCTAACTCTCACACACAATTTTCCAATTTCAGATATCTGTTGTCTTATCATAGTACTAATTCATTGAACAAGTTGAAGGGGGTGATTCTCCTGCTCTCCAGATCTCAGAATTGGATACGGCAGTCACACCTGGTGGATGTCAATGGGACTTACCTGTTTGTTACGGGCTTATTAAATGGTAGGCAGGTGACATTCACCAATCTATATTTGCCCAACCAAGATCAACTTCGATTTCGATTTCTAGAGACAACACTTGATTCTCTTAAGGAATTTGCTTACGTTCTCTTAATTGTAGGGGTAGACCTTAACCTAGTCCTCAACCCCCTCCTAAATGTATCCTGAGGGACTTTCCATGAATCTATGCCCTTCCTCCACATATTCAAACTAGCTCTATATTGGGATGAACTAATTGATCTCTGAATATCTTTGGGGAATATTTTTGTTATCAATACACAGCCATACCAAGATGATTCCATCAAAAAGTTGCCCTGCATTTAATTCAGAAGATATGATCACTAGTTGTAAAAGTTTCACTTACAACCTTGCCATCTTTGCCATTTGTGTTTGCCTAAACAGAGCAGGAATGGCATCACAAGGAAAAAAAACATTAAGGGGTCTATTCATGAAGCTGCCGAGGGCAGCCGAGTGAATGACCTATCTGAAGTGAGCCGAACACTGTTCGACTATTCACTTCAGGCTGGTACGGCTAATTTCAGCCGTACATCGGCTAAAATCAGCCGTACATCGGCTTGCTTCGTGTGGCTTCGGGTCGGATGGACATGCTCAGCATGTTCGGCCGACCCGAAGTGCAGAAGGAGTTCGACTCAGCCGATCGGCCAGCTTCGGCTTTCAGCACGCCTCAGCCGAGCCGATGCATATGCGTTCGGCTCGGCTGAGCCGCTCGGCCATGATCAGGAGCTGTACGGGCTATTGTGAATAGCCCGTACAGCACCCCTTCGGTTCTACTGAACTGAAGGCGTCCTGGGGCCGAAGCTAGCCGAAGGATCGGCCGAAGCTACGGCCAGATCCTTCGACAGCTTCGTGAATAGACACCTAAAAAAGTAGTGGAGGGGGAAATGGCTTGGTCTGGACCAGCATTTGGCTCTCATCTCTATCAAAGCTCAGGTTTCTGCCCTTTCAAGCTTGTTTAGAAAAATGTTGGCCTCTCACTCTTGTTATAAAAAAGTCTGTGTCACAGATCAGCAGTAAAAAAAATGTACTTGTGTTTTTATTAGCATGCAGTATGTCCTGACTATCTGCAGCATGCTTTGTTCTAGATCTAGAAGGTATAGACATCACCGGAACTCCCCTGGAAAAGTACCTTATCCCTGTGCCGATGAGGACAAGGCCTCTTCCCCACAAACCCTCTGGCGTTAGTTATGGGGGTCTGTGAGCAGGAGGCTTATTTGCTTAATAAAGGGGCACCCTTGTGAATAAGCTTAAGCTTTGCAGACCATTCTCCCCGATTCGGCTATTCCTAAGGCGCACCCTAGTCGAAGCATATGCGTTCGGCTCGGCTGCCTTCAGCTGCTGTACAGGCTATTGTGAATAGCCCGTACAGCAGCCCTTCGGTTTGACTGAAATGAAGGGCCCCGGCCGCCGATGTAAACCAAAGGAAAAGCCTAAGCTACAAATGTTTCCCCTATGTAACAGGGAGGATAAAACTCCTTTCTTGAAGTCTCCTTAAAAAATGTATTCTCCTCCTCACTGCCAGCACCCCAACATTCCTCCTCATATTCCTCATTTGCCCCCTGCTGCGTCATGGCATTCCACATGCAGTTTGAGGGCAGGGATGACCTTTGTTGCAAAATATTAGTACTGGTTCTGGACCTCCTGGTCCAAATAATGACGGGTTGGTAACTGACACTGTGTTTTAGCACAAACCACAAAATAGGGCACATTAGCAGCCCAATAAAAAAATAGATGCTATGCTTGTTTATGGAGGAGTAGGATGAACAGTCCACATTAGGAGAACAGAAACATTGCTCATTTGTGGCCTTGAGCAGGAGGAGGGAAAGGGTGCATTAACAGCATTTGCAGGCAAGTGTTTTTTTTTCTGCAAATTGGAAGATTAAAAACAGAAATGGTTTGTCAGCCAATTCCCTTCCTGCTGCACCATTCATCACAAGCACAGTAAAAAAAAAAAGCTCACCGAAGCCTCTCGACACTGCCTCCCTGATATGTGTGACAAAGTTGGATTTTGTTGTGAAGGGCAGGCCACAAGATCCATCACTTAACCTTTTACTGCTGCCTAACAGTCCCCCTGGCCTCCTCAATTTTCTGTTGCTTGCACTTCTCCCTGCATTGTGGAAGGGCTGTCAGCCCTTCTTTATTTTTGCACAGGGAAAAGGTAGAGTATACAACTAGGTTTTTTTTAAATAAGTGAGTATCCAGGTTGCATTGCAACTCCTGCCAGTGTTTGCTTTACCAGTAACAGCCTTAAAAGTGAGAAAAAAATAATTTACACAAACCATTTTTAAAAAATCTAAATAAGAGCATGTGTAAAATAATGTAATATAACAGTCACAAACAAAACATACACAACATCCAGTCAATCATGGCTGAATGGCAGATCCAGACTGCCTCTGGCTGTGCGACCAAATAAGGAAAATTTTCAGGAAGGGCAGGCAGGCTATGGCCATCAAATTCTACACTTGAATTTTGCTGTTGCCTGCTTTACTCCCTGGCCATATAAATTCAACCCTTTTCATGTTGTCTGTGCTTTCCACTGTGTTGTGGAAGGGCAGACAGACTTGTTTTTATTTTTGCAACATTCTTCCTCCTTAGTGCAAGTGCTTTAGCTCTCCTCCTCCCTGCCAGCACCCCAACTCGTCTCCTTCTTTGACAGGATAAGCAGAAAAGGAAAAGGCTACATTAACAGTCCTTTAGAAAAATGGCTGCAATGCGCCCTTGAGAAGAAGGAGAAAATAGGCTCTTTAACAGTCCTCAAATTAATACATGTAGAAGTAGCCCTTCAAGAGGAGGAGAAGGGGGAGGAAAATGGCACATTAGCACCAGTCTAAAAGAAAGTGGCTGCTATGCATCTTTTTAGGAGGAGAAGAAAAATGGCACATTAGCAGCACTCTCAAAAAGTGTCTACTATGAGCCCTGCATGAATAAGGTTGATGTGCGTTTTGCTGCTGACTTGTCTTATTGAGGTTCTGCTCCCACCAAGCTCTGTAGTGCAGAGTGACGTGTTTCTTAATGCCTATTATACCCAAATGACCGTTGGTTTTACCACAGATGCTACATTACAAACAGAGGCTGCAGATCACAATGAAGAGCAGAAATGTTAACAAACGCTCACTCTGCAGAGCTTTTTCTATGTGCTGCCTGTTCAAGTGCTTGTGTACTGTCCTGAATCTAGCCACTTTTTAACAAACACATACCTAAAGCCTATATTTTAAATATTGTGAAAATAATTGGGGATAAAGGGTTGGAAGGGGGTTTGGAAAATATATGATTGTGGTTTTAAAGTGGTTTTTTTCACTCTCATTTGACATTTTAAAAATCTTTTGAAACAATGCAGAATGGTACTCCAAAAAAAACAAGCTCATAAACTATACTCTGAAACTGTTTTCCCACTGGCCAGTTTGTATGACGTTCAGTTGTATACTTAGTTAGATTGAAAAAAAGACCAGAAAAGTCCATCAAGTTCGACCAACAGAGGAATGCCCACACCTTCCCATAGCTGATCCAGAGCAAGCCAAAAAAACTACTTACACCATTTAATACAGGCATATTATTACCAGATAAAAAGTCACGTATCATTGCCAAAACAATCTAAAAAGTATTTTCTTTCAATTTGTAATTAATCGGATTGTAGGGCTGCTGCTCTATTTAAGCCAAGCAATAATGTAAAAAAAAATCAATCACACATGCAAAACATGCAATGAAGGAATACAGTGTTGCTAACACTTTACATAATATTGTACTATTCCATAACACCACATACAGCTTAAAAGAATCTTGCAAAAATGCAACTGAAAGATTGGTGTCTTCCCGCCATACCATAATTTGTTTTGCATTGGCACATGTCCTCCATGATAATTTTTAGCTCACCATCCCCTTTGCTTGACAATTCCTTAGCCTATTATCCTGCAGAATTGATTTTCAAGATTCTCACACCAATAGATTTTAATGTGGTGCTGATTGAAGATTGCAATTGCTAGACTTAATGATGGTTTCAAAGAACACCCGACAGACTGAACCCAGACACATTAGCTCATCCCTACTGTTCACTAGAAGGCTTATTCAGCTCCAGTGTACTGCCTTTTCAGTTATCTTTTTTATAAGTTTGTAAACCCAGTTAAATAGAACTTCATAATGGGTGGTGAAATTAATTGGTTACCTTTTAGTTTGATATTCCCCCTTCCTGGTACTCTACCTTGCCTAATACAGGGGTGAGTGGGAACGCTGTGTCCATACAAATAGTATTAAAAGCACCAGCACACAGGAAAGGTGTACTATTACACCTAATCTATGTTTGGGCTGCTTATGGAGTTTGCTACCCTCTAGTAGCCTCAACATATTTTTTTTTACTTTTAATTTGCTGATATTATTATATTGTTTGTTCATTAGATTGTTACAATTAAGGGATTTGAATTTTACTCTAATACATTTAGTTGTGGATTTAGCTATACAGGTTTATTTGATTAGTCTACACTGAGTTCATTATATTAGTAAATGGATATTACCACAGAACAGATTACCTTATGTTTTTCCTTGTTTAATGGTAGATGCTACGGCTCCTAATTCAGCATTAATAAATTATGGATCACATTAATGTCACCTCCTGCCTTATTAACTCTGTTTTTCTTAGTAAGAAGCAAGTAGCAGATACATGATTTATCTTTTTAGAATGGGTTTCTTTCTACCATCAAATGACAAAGTGTTTGACATTTTTTTAAATGTAAGGGGGTTATTCACTATTAAGCAAAAGGATACAGCCGAGGCTTTGGCTAATCCTTCAGCTCTCTTCGGCCACCAGAGCTCTTCGGTTCAGTCGAACCGAAGGGCTGCTGTACGGGCTATTCACAATAGCCCGTACAGCAGCCGAAGACGGCCGAGCGGCTCAGCCGAGCCGAAGGCATACGCTTCGGCTTAACTGAGCCGAAGTGACAGCCGAAGCGGGCCAGTGGTTCTCCCCGCAAATGACAGCTGGACGGAGCCAGCCATGATCTCACTGCTGGCTCCACCCGGTTGTAATGACAGATTAGCATCCCCAAATGACCTGGAGACGCTGATCTGTCATTAAACAATAACAACTGACTCTAGCAGGTGACTAGAGGACTTATGACTTATTGTCTTCAATCCATAAGAGGACTTATGGATTGAAGACAAAGTAATAGACACTTTTTTCTTTGTTATTTTTTTGGGTTCCTTTTCTTTTGGTTTTCATTCATTTTTCTCCTCTGAGGGAAAGAGTTAAATGCCTTGACGATTGAAATAATTTTTTGCGTAACCCTAATCCACAGGGAATAGACAGTCACTGGACACTGGCTGGAGAGCACAGGCAACACAAAGGTGCCAATGGGGTCAAAGGAGAACACAAGTCACTGAAGTACTGAAGTTGGATCTCAGGAACTGGAGCTTACTGGAACAAGGAACACTCTGGTACAAATGGACTCTGTGGAACTAAGAAATACTTTCAGAACATGGGGAGCACTAAGCACAGGAACGGGGGTCTAGGACTAGGAATACACCATTGCTAGTCTGAGCAGTTTAAACAGAAAGGTAAATGGGAGGCTGGACAGGAACTGTTCATGAAGCAAACTATATTGAACAGCGGGTGAGATGTGGTGACACCTAAAGCAGCCAGATCAGTACAGCAACAAGGCAGGAACAGAGCACATGCCTGTAAAACTACAAGCAACATATTAGCCTGCAGAACCAGGAGGTAAGAGGTCCACACATGCTTGTAGAACTACAAGTGACAGTTCAGCTGCGGCTCAACCCCACAGGTTTTGCCTCACACTTATTGTAGCTCTGAATGAAAAATAGCCCTTGTCAATCAGAGTATCACTTTATTAAAGTACAATACAAATACATAGAGAACCTGCTTAATAGGGAACCAATCACTATTCTTTATTCACACCGTTGATTTGCTCCATGAGTTGATGAATCTGAAACTATGATCAGTTTAGCAGATTTGATTATCCCCCTTAGGTAATGTCCTTAACCGATAAAGATCATTGGTCCCTTTAATGACACTCTTGACTGAATATGGAATTTTAAATTGGATTTAATCATGTCCAAATATTACCACCTATATCAATAGCTTTTTGGGTGCAAAACATCATCAATATAACAAAAACCTATTGGCACATAAAGGTAGAGGGAGATGAGCCCCTGAAGGACAAATGGAAGTGGAATCTAATATGCACTCTGCAATAGGGAAGTAAACAGGTAAGTGGGGTCCACAAAACCTTCTTCTCAGTTCACTGTGCCTGGTGGATCAAAGCAATGGTCATAATTTAGTTACCTTTTTGTCTGACAATGGGAAGTTATCCCCCAAAAAACATGGGCTCACATAAACATTGATATTGTCTTCTAAGTACCTTCTTCATTAGAAGTGGAGTGCACCCACTAAGGAGCCGCAGAGCAAAGGTGTGTCATCCATTATAGCCATGTCTAGGGGATACAGGTTCTGACTACCCATTAACACTTACCACCCTCCATGGTGACCGATAAAAGCGAGTTCCAGACTGTAGATATTATGCTGAGGAACTTTATTGATTAACTTAATGGAAAGAGATTGAGGGTCAGGTATAAGACTGTTTGCCCCTGGGTGCAATTCTTCAGATAGGTTGCAAACAGATCAACTGTAATAGATGGGTATTACAGAGAACTTCTTAAAAACGTGTCATAGCTTAACTACATAACCACTATAAACTATATACACCACTGCCTAAGCCGAAGTAGTAAACATGAATACGCATCCTATAATCTTATGCTATAGTCCTATCTATCTAACTACACATATAGAGCACATCAATTTGTATATACACATATAGGAATACAGAGAAAAGAAAAAAAGTAGACAGCTAACCTAATATGGAAAAAGAAAGGGAAAGGGAGGGGTAAAGGATGTGTAGGGGAAGAAAAGGAAAGAAAGATGAAGTGGAGGGAGAAAGGTATAGTATAGTATAGTATAGTATAGTATTGTGAGATCCAGCCTTGGTCCCCAACTCCACAGGTTGCATGATGTTTTCATAGCAAAAGCAAAGAGCAGTCTAAATTCATATGGCAGATATAATTCAGCCATGATGAGCATGTTTTGCGAAATTTGGAGTTCATGTCATTTAGGATGGCTGTAAGCTTCTCATGTATCATAAAGCCCCAAACTCTCTGCTTAACCTTTACAAAGATCAAAGTAGGCTGTTTCCATGCTTTATCAATAGGCTGACAAACATCTCCAGAAAGAAAGGTTGTCAGTTTTCTTGAATATTTTGTTAGATCAGAAAGTGGTCAGTTTAGGAGAAAGATTGCAATTCAGAACTAACATATTTAAATTGTATACCCATATCCAAAGCTTCTGTGCCTTCAGGCATTGACACAATACATGGGAAAGTCTGCTTTGTTCCGTACAGCTACATAATTGTGAAATGCTTGGGGTGAACATGGACACCGGATTAGGAGTCATATACCAGCAAAACAGAACTTTGTGCACAATTTTTTAAGCGAATATATTAGTTGAGCTTTCAGCAGAGACCCAAGTTTTACTCTATTCGGGCATGCCAAAGGATATGTCCAGGTCACTCTGTCATTTCATCATATTTGTAAATTTAGAACTGTTTGCTAAGGAAGTAAGGGCTGCCTATAGTGTAGATATTTAACACCAGCTGAATGTGGGTCTGTCAAGCAAAGGGGTTTGAACAGAGATAGGTGTTGTGGTCAACCTAGGCAGTTTTTAAGAATTGTGCACACATAATGATGGATCTGAAGGTAATGGAAATATTCTGTCTTGGGGATTTTCCAGTATTTGTTAGTTATTAGTTATTGGAAAGATGTTATGTAATTCAAGGATAAACAATAGTGGATGTATTTATTACCTTGTGTGTGCCATCAGCAAAATGCCAAAGGATTCTCAAAGACGGGTGGAAAGGATGGTTCACACAGTATGTACAAAAGCAGGAGATGGGGGGAAAAAAGTTAATGGAATACTAAATCAGGTCCCATTGTTTTAGGGATTGTTGTAAGATGGGGTCCTGCACTGGAGGTGTCGTACACAGTGAAATTCAAAGGTTGTAGATAGGGATTGGTGAACTCTCAATAATGCTGAGGTAAGATTGCATAAGTAGTTCAGTGGTCAAATGTAGGGATGCTAAAGGCACTGTCTGAGCCGAGGTGTAGTATTTCCACAGATGCAGGACGCTAGCCCATCTGTAGTTTATTGTAGTAAAGGATGTGGGCAGCTAGTTTAGGTCTATGTGACTGCAAAATAAGTTTTAGAATTTTTCCAAAGAAATCAACAATGTTTCCACATGTTTTGAGTAGGGCAGATGATGTAGCTATATTACATGGTGCACATTATTCCATACCTACCTGCCTACAGGGCACAAATCACACCTAGTCTTAATCTATAAACCAGTGCAGAAAAAAAATGTAGTGGCTAAAATCTTGGCAAATCTTTTCAGTTATGTTTTTAGGATAGAAATGGGCCTATAAATAAACCAAACATGGGGGTCCACATTTGATTTTCTTAGCATGATAATGTTGGCCTTTAAAAATTTGGTAAGAAGAGGGTTGCCTTTTTTAGGAATTTAATATTTGTAACTAAATATGGGAAAGGAAGGGTACCTTCAGGACCTGTCCTGTATTAACCTTAAGTGATTTAATAGTCGCATGGATCCAACTTTCTGTAATATCCAAATTAGGCATGATAAGTGCGATATATTGTGTGCTGGAATATTGGGGAGCTGGAATTATTGGTAAACCTTCCACTTTAGCAGTGGGAAGGGAATCTGGAGAGCAATAAAGCTGAGATTAGTTTTGTTTGAAAGATAAAATGTCAAGAGGATTGCTTGTCAGGAGGTTACAGCTAGTTTTAAAAAGATGGAATAGCTATTTGAATTGCGTATTCCCTCAGTACCACTTTGTAGGCTTCCCACACTGTGGCAGGTGAGGCAACAAAGTGTTTGTTATCACAGTAGTTGGTAAGAATGGATGTTAACTGCACTAGTACCTCTGAATAAGACAGAAATGATACAAAAAGGTGTTTTGAGTATGAGCAACAGACAATGACAGTAAAGTACTGTCATGGTCCAAACACAGCAAAAAGAGAATTTTAGTTTTAGGTAAAAAAGGTGTGCTGGGCACAAATGTGATCTATGTATGTGTAAAGGTCATGGGGGGCTGAATAGCATGTGAAGTCCCTGAGAAGAGTGTTAAGTTCTCATCAGGCATCCAACAAACCAAATCTAGTAAACATATCAAGGAAGCTTTTGTTGTCATGGGTGGATGTCACTTAAGAATGTTTAGATGTGTCCAGTTTAGGGTTTGTAACCAAATTTGAGTCACCACGCAAAAATACATTATCTTTGCCATGCACCACAAGTAGTTCAACAAGGTGAGTCAAAAAAAGGAGTTGGGTCATATTAGGAGAATAGTAGCTTAATAGGGTAACTTCCAAGCCCAGTATGTCTGAAAGTATCACAGGGCTGAATCCTTGGAAAAAAGTGTTTCCTGGAGAAAAGCTACAGTATGTCAGTATTGTGGGAGTGTACATAGTTAAAGGCCTTTCATGATTTGGGGGCAGTGTTAAGTTCTTGGGTAATTAAAGTCAATATTTTTAGAGTTAAGGTAAGTAATACAAAGAGATATGTTGGCTTTGGTATGCCCTACTAAATGTAAAAGAAGCATGAGAAGTTTAGAAATCAATCCGTTCCCCACACCAGGGAAAGGGAGTTAGGGAATAGGAGCAAATGGAGGGTGAGGACAGGAGAAAGAACACGAATATAAGAAGTTGGATGGGTTAAAAGCAATGAAGAGTGTCCCAATTAGCATGAGCTGGGAACCAGGCTGTAGATGCCTCTAGACGCATGGGGGAATACCTTTCCTAAGGGAGGTGACATGTACCTACATATGGGCTACTTATCACCTGCTAATGAATTGCAGCCAGAAAAAATAAACAGAAATCAAGATCAGGTAATGAGTTTGGCCCTCTTTGTGCAGTGGACATTGTCCACTAGATAAATGTAAAAGGAAAAAACAAGTAAGGTAATATGGCTATTACGGAACCAAAAGAAGCTGTATATGGTATCAAAGGTTGGGATCAGTCAGACTAATGCAATGTGCATGAAAAAGTCATCTCCAACATTGCACTAGGCCTAAGTGTCCAATGGCACAGGGAAGGAGAATGATACATGCAAAGATATAAGGAAACCTGGAAGAACAAATACAGGGAAGGGTGATAAAGTCAAGGCAAGGTCCCCTGTGAGGATGGCAATAGTAAATACCAGTCAATGTAGAAGATACATATACATTTCCTGAGGGCCAACTATCTACAGTCAAATGAAAAGCACAAAATTAAAAACAGAACATTAAGCAATGAACTCAGAAAATACTATGTAGTGGCATCACCTGAACATGGAGAACATGGTTACGAATCCACAAAGGCAGGGTATGTGGAAGTACGGTTACAGTCCTTCATTAGCTTTGGTGTGAAAGACCTGTGATCCCAGGCACTTACGGCAGAGGCATAACTAGAACCCTCAGGGCCCCGGTGCAAGAAAACCATAAAGGGCCCCCCCCGGAAAAAACATGATTTTGATACCTTTTTTTTCTGTAGGGCCCGGTCGCAATTGCGACCGCTGCGACCCTGGTAGTTCCGCCAGTGACTTACGGGCTTGAGGATGACATGTTGAACCCTGCAAGCCATGAAACACTTGTGAAGGTTGGGATTTCTCTGGTGTCTGAAAATCATTACAGCAGGGTTCCCTTGCTGGCTGAAAGGAGGTAGGCTTTTAGGAAGCCTAAAACTTTTCATAGTCTATAGCCGGAAGGTCTTGCCATTGTGAGATAGCAAATGTTTGAAGAGGTTTCCCCAGTCATATTTGATGCCCGCGGATTGAAGGATCAAAAGTTATGGCTGAAGGGCTTGATGCTTCAGAATCGTTGACTGGACCAGATCAGAAAACGAATTGTAGACATGGCCTTAGAAGGTCAAAGTTGGCACATTTCTATCTGCCTAAAGAAGTCTTTGTTTGTGCAAAATAAATGTAACTTTGCAATAATATTACACAGTGAGTTTTCTTGAAAATGGGCAGTTACTGAGCCATGCAGATCCTCAGTGGATTTAGGGAGACCCTAAATGCGGATGTTGCTTGATTCTCATAGCCTTTGAGTAAGCCACCTAAGTGGTTCAGCTCTTTCTGAGCCACTTCTAGGTTCCGGTTATGAATTTCCAGTTATAGTAATTGCTTCATTCATTGTCCCTTCCAGGGAGGCAGTTCTGTGGCCTATTTCCCAAATCTCCTGCCACAATTCCCCAGTAAAGGCTTTGACCATTCTTCCTGTAATATGTCTCCCATGTGGGCCAGGAGGGTGGAGAGCAATGTCTGCCTGTTCACTGAGAGTTGATCTGCGAACAGGTCTTGGCTATCCTCCTGAGTGCCAAGAAGTAGGGCCTTCTCCTGTGTCTCCAGACAACATCTTGGCCAGCAGAAGCTAGTTGTTCAGGGTGTCCATAGTCTGCATTTGGTGTCTACCTTTTGGTTGTGGTCTCATTCTTGTAGGTGCAAGAGAGTCCAGATTTGTGGCCCATCACTTTAGATGGGGGTATTGGCTTCTGACAAGCTAATTGCTGCTGTTTTATGCCTGATGAGTGTGGAGCAGTATTACTTTTTTGGCCATCTTTTGCTGATGCATACATGCACCCCCATAAGTCCATTTTTCATGCATTAAAGTACATTGAGAGGGTTTCCAAAATGAATGGGCTGCCTGAACACAACTTGCCTGCCTCCCCCCATAAAATGCATGCATTAATACATAGGTGTTAATAGGTGTTAATGAGTCCTAAATGAAACATGGATTCCCCACAAGGCCACCGAGGCACAGCGGCACTGGTGTGGAATCCCCTGACGCCCAGAACATACAGTTCCGGGCGGTAAGCTGGGGGAAGCCGTGTACGTTTACAAGTGATCTTGGCGATGTCGCCGAGATCACTTGTAATAAGTTTGCAGCCCATCCTCCCCCTGCACCTACCTCTCTCCTTGCTTGCATCGTCCGCCGGGCTCCGTCATCCCCCAGCTGCCGAGTCTCTGCTCCGAGCTGATGCGGTGAGCGGAGCGGCAGGGTTAAAAGTAACCCTGCCTCTCCGTGTAGTGAAAGGGGAGAGCCGTCTTCCTCTTTCTGCTGTCACAGGAGTTCTAGCACAGTGCTAGAACTCCTGTCCTGGAGGTGACGGGTTCAATAAAGAGAACTTGTCACCTCCAATTGCTATCACACAGGAGATTGTTAGCTCCTGTGTGATAGCAATAAAGTTATGTGGGAAAAAAATTTGATTAAAAAAATAATTAAATAAATAAAAAAATAATAAGAAATAATTAAATAAATAAAATAAACAGTTGAATAAAAAGTACTTTTTTATAAAAAATAAAAAAGTAAACGATAAGATAAATAAAAATTAAAAACAGTAAAAAAAAATTAAAAAGTTATAAAGTAAAAAGAAACAATAAAAAATTAAAACTCTGCACTGCCTGCTATCAGCCATTCTCCATTGACGGGGGTCGGCGGGGAGGGGGGGCGCATTGTGGAACCTGGCCTTGGGGCGGCAGGGAGAGTAAATCCGGCCCTGCATAGAAGGTGTTAAAAAGTTGGCATTTTGCGGGTTAAAGAAGAAATCCAGCCTTTTCTGTTTATATCTCATCTACTTCTGCCTCTGGTGCTTGGTAGATAACTGTGTTGCTCTGTTATTTCTGTCGCTTCCTATTACATGCCTCAACATTTTTATTGAAGGGCATTGCAGCACGTACACTTCCTGTCTGCAGATGCCCAGTCTCCTACAAAACCCACTGACTGTCTTAGACCATCTTTGACATGCCCCTGGGCTTTACGGGGTATTAGTCACAGATGTTGTGCTCTGTGTGGTACATACAATTTCCATAGAGTAATTTTTATCTAGATGAGAAGGTGTTACTTCAGAACAGCCCCCATGTACACACCAAAATCTACCTGGAACTCAGGAAATGCAGTTAAGAGTGTGCTGTAAGGCATTGCTCTCTGTGAGTGAATGCAGGGTTGTTAGCAAAACTGACCTTGTTATGTTCCTTCTTGTACTAGGTAATAATGTGCTGTAATATCCAGAAAAGAGTATGGAAGGGTAGCTCAGATTGATGGCCATGCAGTGTGATCAGAAATGCAAATAAAAGCAACACGCAGCATCTGAGGTATTGCCTTGTACTGTTAACATTAGGTAAAGCTGTCTGTATTAGTTTAGCTAGCCATAATGTCTGCTAAATGTCAAACACTATTGAGTGGGCATTACTGCAGTGATGTGCCCTCTCACCAGACTTCTCCTACAGGTCATTTGGTCTGTTTTGTCTTTTCATTTTTAAGGTAGGAAGCCGCAGATAAATGTTATGATAAGGGCAGAAAGCTGCTCAGCATGCATGTGGTGGTTGTGGGGGTGGAGGGGTGGAAGATATAAAAATACAGATTGCTGCAGACTGAATCTTTGCTTTAAGTCACTGACCTGGAATAGGTATGCAGGTAAGCACTTCTAACTTTATTATGACATTCCTGATCTGCATACTTTTTCAGAGTCAGTTAGTAAGAAAACATTGAAGTCAGAAGGTCTGCATTACAGCTGGGCAAGTAAAATCTCAACAATAAGGCTAACACACTTTCAGGAGAAGAAAGGAATGGCAGACCCCATACTTGCCTAATTACATTTTTCCTTTAACAGCTAGATATTATTTTTTTAAATGGTTCTTTCAATACTTTTAAAATCCTTTTTTTCTACTTGTTTCAAATGTTTATTGCCCACTCCAGTAATTTCACTGATGCCAACTTCAATAATTTTAGTGGAGCATTCTTGTACCCATTTACTGACATTTGTGCATGACAGCAAACTTTCACACAGATTAACCAAAGAAATGCCTGCTAGTAATTAGAGGTGAGTAGGAATTGGCACAGGTGTTCATGTACATTACAGAGCAAGGCTGGATGCATTCATGCATATTAAATGTGTTGTGGGAATTTTCATGGTTAGCTGGCTGCAAGTTCCTGCGTTTTATATACACATACTATATATGGGTAGAGCACCAAGTGAATTAATGTGAGACTTGTTTATTTCACAATTTAATGAAAAATTTCTATAAATTCAGTTTAGATCACATAGAATAGACATCTTTTTTAATTGAGTATTTATTTTTATATATAATGTCACAAATATTTTTATAGCATGAACAGTAAACAGTGCTGCACAAATTATGATTATTAATATAATCATGTATATAAACAACTAAAAAATAGATGAATTAAAACAAAATCTGAGATTCTGATATTAATTTCTTATTAAAGTCATTGTGATAACATATTTTGAAGTCTACTGTAAATAATATAGAATAATTAGCAAAATACCAAACACTAAAATTGCATGGAATCCTTGTAACATAATGTATTCAGTTTTAAAATCCATACTCAGTTGTAGCTGTTTAACAAAGATATATATATGAGTAAACATAGACATGATCAATGTGTGTGTTCAACAAAGCTGCGTGTGCACATGCACCTCACATGTATTGTTATTATACAGGACTTATGTAGCGCCAACAGTTTATGCATTGCTTTATAATGTAAGCAAGAATTTACAGTTACAATACAAATCAAGAGAAGATGGTAAGGAGGGCCCTGCTTGTGAGAGCTTACAATCTAAAGGACACTTGCAATATATTGTATGTCCAGTGGTGTATTTAGGTTTTGTGCTGCCCTAGACAGGACTAGATTTGGGCGCCCTG
>NW_017308840.1:0-49622 GCF_000935625.1 Nanorana parkeri | reverse complement strand
CACTGATGGCACAAACCCCCCAGCCCCCCTGAAGTGGAGCACTGATGGCACAAACCCCCCAGCCCCCCTGAAGTGGAGCACTGATGGCACAAACCCCCCAGCCCCCCTGAAGTGGAGCACTGATGGCACAAACCCCCCAGCCCCCCTGAAGTGGAGCACTGATGGCACAAACCCCCCAGCCCCCCTGAAGTGGAGCACTGATGGCACAATCCCCCCAGCCCCAGTGATGCCGCCACAGCCCGGCAGTTATTATCATTAAGGGCAGGCAGGGGAAGACATTACCTTCTCGTCCCGATCATTCTCTGTTTCCTCCCCTGTACGCTGTGCAAGTACACAGTGCCTCCTCCCCCCCGACAGTCCCCTAGGGAGATGGAGGAACTTAATCATTCCGTTTTGACTGGGCTGAGGCACGAGGGAGGGAGACTGTGTACTTGTGCAGCGTACAGGGGAGGAAAGAGAACGATTGGGATGAGTGACCGTCCCGTGCTGACACACACTGACAGTAAACCGCACATACACAGTATCTCATGGTCTGATGAGGAAGCTGTTCACTGAGAACGGCTTCCTCATCAGACCCTGAGACCCGGTCCGAGCATTTACCTCATGTCGGAAGGCGAAGCTGTCCCGCTCACGGTCCCCTCTGCTCACCGGCCGCCTCACCCTCTGCCTGGGGGGCCGCCCCCCTGGAAAATGCCGCCCGAGGCAAACGCCTTGTTTGCCTCGTGCTAGATACGCCCCTGTGTATGTCTGCAGAAGACTGACTAAGGAATTTATAACCTTAGTAAATCAGGCCCAGTGAGTATAAGGTCTGGGAATATACAGGAATGATGAAGGTACATAGTTGTTAAGGTTGAATAAAGACACTGGTCCATCGAGTTCAACCTATGTGGTTTTGTGTGTGTTCCACAATTTAACAGCTCTCACAGTAAAGAACCCCCATCACAGTTTAAGATTAAACCTTTTCTCTTCCAGTTTCAGGTGGTGGTTTTCTTGAGTGAAGTTACAGTAAACAGTTTATTACTAATTATCCCATCACCATTAAACAATTTTGTACATTAAGATCATGTCCCCTTGCTAAAGGTTTGAATTTCACAATCACACCAAGATCCATCCCTGTAGTGGATATTATCTCAGCCACTTAGGCCTCGATCCACAGTAACAAAGTGCCACAGGGTGAGGCTGAACAACTTTGCCTAAAAGTGTCTGCAGCCCTGGCCAGTACCAAACCACCTCCGTCAAACCTGACTACACAAGAAAGGAGGACAGTCACATCCCTGAAGAAAGACAAGAGTATCACCATCCTGCCTGCTGATAAAGGAAGATGGACAGTTGTACTTAATACATCTGACTACGATGATAAGGTGACTGCACTTCTGAATGATAACAACACATATGAAGCCCTAAGAAGGGACCCAATCACTGGTTACAAGAAGAAAAGCTATAGATCTACTACAAAAGCTGGAAAATGACAAAGCCATTGATCAGAACCAGTTACACCTATTGTGGCAAACTTGTACATGGAAGAAGTAGAAAACAAGGTCCTGACCTCCTTCAAGGGAATTACACCCAGTCATTGGTTCAGATATGTGGATGACACTTGGGTTAAGATCCACAAACAAGAGTTACAGGCTTTCACTGGCCATATCAACCATATCAATTGGACTGTTTAGTAACAGTAGAAGAGGGAAGGAGGCTGGAAATAGAGGTCTACCGAAAACCAACACACATGGACCAGTACCTGCTATTTGACTCCCACCACCCTTTAGACCACAAACTGGTAGTCATCAGGACTCTACACCACCGGGCAGAGAAAATTCCCACCAGAACAGAGGACAAGACTAAGGAATTCAAACACCTCAGGGGGCCCTTAAAACTTGCCGGTATCCAGACTGGGCTTTTGTCAAAACAGAAAAAAGGAGAGAAAAGAATGGCAAACGTACCAATGAGGGTAAAAAGCATGACGAATTGTAGAATTGTGTCATCCCATATGTAGCTGGAGTGTCTGAGAAACTCAGAAGGTTTTTTTTTTTAAAACATCACATCCCTGTCTGCTTTAAACTAAGCAATACACTGAGGCAACAACTGGTTCACCCAAAAGACACAACGCCAAACACAAGATGAACAACATTGTGTATGCACTTTTAATACATTTAAATAAACTTTATACTTTTGTACTCAATCTGGCATTCCGATCCTCAATGTACTGCCTTTTGATCTGATCTTCTTTGATCACATCTCATTTGTTTAACATTGTGTATGCAGTCCAGTGCATTGAGGAGTGCTCAGAATTGTATGTCGGTGAAACAAAACAGCAGCTGCACCAGCGTATGGCATAGCATAGAAGAGCAAAACCCTCTTGTCAGGATTCAGCAGTATACCTACATCGAAAGGAAAAAAGTAACTCCTGTGAAGACAGTCAAGTATGCATCCTAGACAGGGAGGAGGATTTAAGTCATTCTGAATTGAGAAAGCTGGTTGGATGACCAGTGAAACATCGTCAATAAAAATACAGCAAGTCCAGTTGCCTTGACTTATTTTTTACAGATATACCATGACCTGGATGACTGAGCACTTTCACAGACATAAGATTGAATCGCCTCTCTTCTAACTTCTTGTTGTGTCCACATGTTCTCAGTACTATTCTTGGTGAAAACAACCCCATTGATGATTTTGAAGACTGCAATAAGGTCCCCTCTTAATTGCCTCCTTTATAAAGAGAATAGGTTTAATTGTTGTAGGCGGTCTTCATAGCTCATGCCGTCTATCCACTTAATTAATGTTGTGGCCCTTCTTTGAACTCTCTCAAGTTTGAGGACGTCCTTCCTGAGAATCGGCACCCAAAATTGCACCGCATACTCAAGATGGGGCCGAAAAAGTGATTTATAAAATAGAAGTATTATTCTCTTATCCCTTTAGCTTTGTCACCCTTCTCTGGATTCTCTCCAGCTCAAGGACATCCTTTCTGTGGATCAGAGACCAAAACTGAGCTGCATACTCAAGATGTGGCCGAACAAGTGTTTTGTACAGGGGCAGAATAATGGATTTGTCTCTACATTACATTCCTTTTTTATGCGTGATAGAACCCTGCTCTCCTTATTTGCTGCAGCCTGGCATTGCATGCTGTTACTAATGCAACAGTCCACTAGGTCTCCCAAATCTTTTTCTACCTTTGATTCTCCAAGTGGAACATACATTAGTGAGTAGCTTGCATGTGAATTTTTAATTCCGAAATGCATAATCTTACACTTATCGATATGAAACACAAGGTACAGACAGGTCCAATAGTCTTACAATGCCCTGAAAAAAATGTGGGTTATTTTATTCCTAGTCACTCCTACTTAAATTGCTAGGTGTATGGCTGTCATGCTGATCTTATTTGTCCAACAGACTAGTCAGAAATGTCAGAAATTGTATTTCCTTATTTCACTTATGACAAACATACATTAATACATACAGGGCATAATTAACATGGCTTGTTAAGTCTCTTACTTCTCTGAATAGTCTCTGAATAGTAAGATATATGTAAGAAGTATGTAAGATAATTTTTTATTCTGTAATAAATCTAAACACTGTTATACTCAACCCATCACCTTTCTCATAGTTACCATGTCAGATTGAAAACATGCCCATAGAGTTAAAACGTGATCATTGATCCAGGTGAAGGAACAAAAAACACTTTTAGCATTAAAAATACTCTTTTCCTATCTCCAAGAGCAATCTTATAATTATCTAGATTAATATGTTACAATGTTTATTGAAAATATTGATAGCCATTTATGTTTTGTGCATTTAAAATGCATCTGTTTTTTTCTGAAACAGCCTACTGAGTCTGTTAGATCTAATACTGTGACAGGTTATTTTCAAAGTTCTTGCAGTGAAAAACCCTTTCTAAATGTGGAGATTGACAGGGTTATTCACAAAACGGTGAAGAGTTTGCAGAAGACAGGAGAAGTGAACAATCTCTCCCATTCTAATGGTGTCAAGCCCACCATTCTAAAACAAACATTGGTGGCCCCCATATTAAAAAAACCCTCTTTGTGGCTCACCAGTCTGAACAATTTGCTCCCATTTTCCCCCAAGCTTCTTGAACTGCTGGTCTAAATGGCTGCAAAACCAATGGCCACTACTCTATACTTTTAGACCTTTCTGCTACCTTTGACACAGTTGATCACCCACTTCTCCTTAATAAACTCCCATCCCATGGCCTCCAAGACTCGGCTCTCTCATGGTTTATCTCCTACCTATCTCAGCACCCCTTCAGTGTCAGATGCTCTACCTCCTCCTCTCCTCTTCCTATTTACACGGGGGTCCCTCAAAGGTCTAGCCTCTTCTATTCTCCATCTACACCTCTTCCTGGGTCAGTTGATAGCCTCCCATGGCTTCCAATACCAAATGTATGCTGATGACACCCAAATCTATCTCTCCACTCCTCAGCTATCACCCTCTGTCTCTTCCCATATCACTAATCTACTCACTGAAATAACAGCATGGATGTCAAACCACTACCTCAAACTCAATCTGTCCAAAACTGAGCTTATAATATTTCCACCTTTCCGTTATCCCTCCCCCGACTTCTCCATCACAATCAACACCACTACAATAGACCCCTCCCGTCAAGCCAGGGTGCTCAGTGTAAACCTTGATTCTGAGCTCTCCTTTTAGCCCCACATCCAATCACTATCAAAATCTTGCCAACTCAACCTCTGTAGCATTTCTAAAATGTGCTCCTTTTTAACAAACAAAACTGCAAAGCTTCTAATTCACTCCCTTGAAATCTCTCGACTTGACTACTGTAACTCCCTTCTTGTTGGCCTACCACTAAACAGGATATCCCCCTTCAGTCTAACATGAATGCTGCTGCCAGACTCATTCACCTTACCAACCATTCAGTGTCCCCTCTATGCCATTATTTCCACTGGCTCCCAATTGTCCATCTAATTAAATTTAAAAAACTAACAATAACATACAAAGCCATCTACAACTCTGCCCCCGACTACATCTACAACCTCATCCCAAAATATCACTCAAACCTCAGAGTTGAGGTGGCTTCTCCACACATAATGATTTGATTGCCCTTCTCTGAACTCTTTCCAGTTCTACAACAATTTGTGAACTAGTGCCCAAAGCAGAATGCAACTATAACATGATTGGATATTCAAAGTAAACACAGGTTCACTTTATTTACTAACATTTATTTTACTTCATAAACACATGTTGCAAAATTAACATTTATTTTGTTAATTTTGTTAAGTGAACAACCTCTACTCATTTAGGAAATACATGCCTATGTCTTGAAATAAAGAATGCATACTTTTACCTTTACCAACATAGAAGCTCATTGGGCATATTGTTGTCCAATCAACTAGTGTGTGTATCTAGACAACTATACACAAACCTGATTTATCCTTCATTAAAAATCAGGCTCAGATAAAAAGCAAAAAGAGCACCCCTGTACAAAAACCCTTTCTAGTCTTTACAAATACACAACTGATAACAACAAAGAGAAACTAGTTCTGTGAATGCATAAAGCCCATTTGTGTGCAAAAAAATTAATGAATAAGATTCTGTTTATTGAATCAAAATAAATATGATAAAGAAAGCATTTTCATATAAAGTTAAATGAAAAGTAGATAAACAAAACAACCAATTTGTGATATATTATGGAATAATTGCGTTAAGCATTCATAAGTGTGTGTCAATGTCAATGGTTAGGGAAAATCAACCTAATACTTCCAATGACCAGTGAAAGAGCAACATAAACATATAATTTTGGCAATATGAGAACGCAAGGCTCTTTCTTTGTGTTCTGTAAGCTGTATCCATAGGAACACACAACTACAGTAATAACAAGTTCCTTGTGCAATTTTATTTAAACTGGAACATATTTAGCCTTACTGAAGGGTAAACTGAAGAGATAAACTTTGGTCAGATTGACATAATATGCTGTAGCTGATTCAGAATCATCTTCCTTTCCTTTAGAGATTTGCATTCATTACAATTTCAGAATGGTTAAAGATTAAAATTTGAATCTCTCCTAGTGACATGCATTTGATAGCATTTTGAATTTGTGATTTAATGGTTTTTGAAAGATTAATTTGAATTAAGCTAAGTATCTTAAGTCTCTAATTGAATACTTTATATATCCTAAGCTTATATAAACAAGGAAAATGACTGAAGCAACAATAGAAGTGTGTGTGAGAAGTGTGTGTGTGAGTGTGTGTGTTAGTGCATAACTAAAAATTGGCTTGTGTGCTTCTAAGCATGTAAGCATATAAGTATGTAATTAATTAAAGCTTGGATCGCAAAGAACCCCGCAAAGTGTGTCCTGAAAAATGTAACTGAAAATAAAAAAAGTATAATGAACAGTACTCAAATGTGTTGTTTACTGTTGAATGTGTATATTTCAGTGCATTTTAGCCTGACCATATTCATAGTAAATACCAATAACAAGATAGCATTAATATTTTTTCTTTTTAAATTTACATCCATTTACACGTATTGTCAAAAGAAACTGAATAATTATTACCAGGGTAAACATTATTTGCAGACATATTTGCAGTATTTTCTTCTTTTGATGTGTTATTGTCAAATTTTAGGTTACCAGAGCAGCAGTTTTAAAAAGGTGTTACTTGTAACCAAGTGTAAACATTAAAAGCATCTCAGGTATCAGGAGATGTCTTTCTATATTAAAAAGATAACTCATCAGCGAGGATATCAGACATGTGGGTGGCTATTACCATGATTGACAAACTCTGTATGTATATGTAAGATCAAAATGAGTGCAGACAGTGTAAATGATGTTTTAGTTAGAACATATACATACAAGCCTCTTTTCCATCAAATTATTTTTATTCAATGCATTTTTCAATGAATGTGACAGTGGTAAAATAACAATAGTCAATATATGCAGAATATTAACATGTGAAGGAATTGGATAAGATTTAAGCATGACGAGAACGAAAGAAGCAATTAAAGCTCATTACAGCAGTTGAAGCAGGGTTATGTGTGAGAAATATCCATCTTTAGGAAAAGGAAGGAGAGATCACAGGAATATCTTAGTATAAAGGCAAAATTAAATTGTGAGGAGGTAAATATGAAGTGAGGGATAAGAGAAAAAGATAACATAAAAGAGGGGTAAAGAGGAGCCAAAACCATGCCTCACTGAAATAGAATGTAGGTATAGTCTTGTCAGAAAACCTATAAAGTGATCAGGTTTTCTCAGTAAATTGACGGAATAAATGTCAGTTAAAGTACCGCAGCGCTGAATACTGAAAAATGGCCTGGATGGGAAGGGGGTTTAACACCGCGGATGTCAACTGGTTAAAGGAGAATTATGGGTATAGTGTAATACACTCATCCCCATAATTAGAGCTGTTGTGTGACACTGAAGCTTTCACAGGCTGGCTCTATTGATCCTGGTGTTCTCCTTGTAGAGAGCGGTGAGTGTCAGTCACTGCTCCCAGCAGGGATTTTCCCCTGTAGAGAAGGGGGCTTCTGGCAACCCTGAGACCATTTCTCTGCTCCCCAATCCTCCCCAGCTCCTTGGGGGTTCCACCTTCTTGGCTCCCAGCCCCCCAGCTGCAGCATCCTGGGCTTTGATCTCTGACACAAAACCAGAAGATCAAACCTGTAGTGCTCTCTCCCCTGGTCCCCCCCCCACCTCCTGTTGACTTTCAAAAGAAGAAGTCTGCAAATCAAAACAGCAGGGGGCCTACACATTGGGCACCGAGATAAGCCAGTACACGTCTGCTGTTTCCCTCTATTGTAGCCTCCCCAATACAAAGGACCCATGTGGGGGGTCAGGTTAGTTGCTTAGCAACAGCCTGTGTACTCCCCCTTCCCTCCCCTCTCATGTCGGCTCCTCCCGGGACCTTTGTAAGTGTTGGTGGGAAGGCTGCATGTTGTTCTTCTCGCTGACTGGTGGACTAGAAGCTGCGCTGAGACCGGTCTCTTCCTGTGGATTCAAAGGAATACGGACTTGACCCTGCCTGTTCTGCTCCACTGCTGTTGCGAGGTCTGCTGGGATCTGTTGTTCTACCCTTACTGGATGTACTCACACGGTGCCTTGTTACCTGTTGCATTACCCCTTGCTGAACCTCTGACCCTTGGACTACTAGCATTGTGACTCTGGATTTAGTCCTTCCTTGGCCCGTTGCCACCTTCTGGTCTGACCCTCCCCGTGGCCCACAACCCCCCAGGACCTTACCCCTGGCCTCTGTACCTTGCTTTGTATACCTGAATTCCCCAATAAACACCCCGCACGCCGGACTCCGTGCGATTTGCCTCTGTGTATTCTCTCTCGCCTAGTTCGTCACACCCCCCCTCTCTTTCCCAGTGCTGACTGGAGGAATGAATGGGGCAGGGGACAGCCTGCTATTGGCAATTTCAAATTACAATATTTCAAATTGCTATTTCAAATTGCAATAGCCAATAGCAGGAGGTCTGCTTTCTGTCAATCAGCAGAGGAGTGAACCTGAGAGAGAACTTTCTCTTTTGGATCCGCTCCTCTGTGGATTGACAGAAGGCAGTGGGTGGCAACAATAGCCAGCCTGCTATTGGCTATTGCAATTTGAAATAGCCAATAGCAGCATGGCTATTGGCTATTGCTCCCGCTGAGGTGCGGACCTGAGAGAGAAAGTTCTCTCTCAGGTCCTCTCCTCTGCTGATTGATATCAGGTAGTGCGCAGAGCAATATCTAGCCTGCTATTTGTTACTGCAATTTGAAATAGCCAATAGCAGGCTGGCTGTTTGTTATGGGACCAAGAAACCAGACAGAAACTTAAAGTGCAAGCTCATAATATAAAAGGAGTTTATTGAAAGCAACAATAAACATAAATGCAAAAAAATGGAGAAAGTAAAGGACATTGTCAGAGGCCGCAGTGGGTAGTCAACCAAACCAGGCAAGCGAACACTGAGAGTAGAATGAACAGAAACAAAGCCGGAGTCAGGAACCAAGAGATCAGTCAGCCAGAACCAGTGTCATACACAGAAATCAGGAACAACAGCTGCACACTTGGTTGATCAGAACAAACGCAAGGGCAGAGACTGAATGTACGAGCTGATTGTTAAATAGTGAGCATCATCACTCTGAGACAGGAATTTGTCAGGAGTCTTGTCAGTAGTGCAGAATGATAATGTAACTGGTTTAAGCATAAGAGGGCACCAAAGAGGAACAACGGTGCCAGAAACACTACACAACACATGCTGCCATCAACTGGACAAGGAAGGGTAAGATAACCCTGACACGATTGCTGCCGCCCACTGCCTTCTGTCAATCCACAGATTTTTTCTTGCCCACTGCCCGGTGTAAAAAGTATGTCGGGCGGCAAGCAGCAAGCTTCTTTTTTTTTGTCTGGTTTGCGGACATTGCTGAATTGACATTGTGGGACTTTTTTGTCTTTAATAAAGAAATTGTCAAAAACCTTTGTAGTGTTTTTTCTAAAAACTATATAAAGCTTTGCTTGTTTAATAACTTAATTAGGTATTTTAGGTATTTTAATATATGGGAATATCTATCTGCATGTTATGCAACTCTCAGTTTCTCAATTGTGTTATTGTGAGTCTTTCTACTTTAGAGGCCTGGCCATTGCTTTGTTTGCTTATCACATCTCACATGGGGTAAACAGCAACCTCATTTAAATCCTCCAATTAGGTTGTGCCCAATGTACATTTGGTAGCCCCTGTACAGAAAGTAGGAGAACTAAAGTATTGTTACCAAGCCATGTGCTCTCTTTTACCTGGGACACAAAGACATCAGTATGAACAGCCGTGAAGCTGAGAGGTAAAATATCACTATATTTGTAATGTACATTGTCTTATAAATATTGTTTTGTTTGTTATTTGTAAATATGTAACCCTATCAATAAATTTATATTGAGGAATTAACTACTTTTTATGTTTAAGAAGTAAGCTATTTGCACAGTAAAAAAGAAACCCTTGTGAGTTCTGAGATTGAACCCCCACTCTTCTAACCTCCTGTTGTGTCCATGTGTTCTCAGCACTGTTCTTAGTAAAAACAACTTGTGTGAATATTGTTTTCCCCATTGATGATTTTGAAGACAGCAATAAGGTCCCCTCTTAATCGCCTCCATTCCAAGGAGAAAAGGTTTCATTGTTGGAGGCGGTCTTCATGGCTTAGGCCTTCTATCCCTTTAATAATTTTGTGGCCCTTCTTTGAACTCTCTCAAACTCGAAGACATCCTTCCTGAGAGTTGGTGACAAAAATTGCACCACATACTCAAGATGAGGCCTGAACTAGTTATTTATACAGTGGTAGTGGGGAGCGTGGCTATCCAACGTGCTGCATGGACGCTTCTCTGTAGAGCTCCATGCAGTGGTGGGCCAGAAGGTGAAAATAAGTGATGAATGGGTCTTACCCGAGCTTCACTGAGTTGCTTCTCTTCCTCCAAACGCCCCAACGATGACTCAGCCGCCCCCCGCACAAGCTGACAGATTTCTTCTCAGCTTCAGGGCGGCAGCGTGGCAAAGATGGCGCCGGCTCCTCTACACTCGCTCCAAGGCAGGCCTCTTCAGAAGAGAATTCATCCAGCGGTGCCTTTCCTTGCATGCAGGCAAGTCCAGGCTCCTCTTCTCACTCTTCTTAGGCCTGACACCCCTACAGACAGGAGCCCTGCTAAATCAAAGCCACGTCTGTCTGTTCCCGTGGGTACACAGAAGGAGGTGAGCCTGCTAAATTCCTCATTAGATGATACGAGGGAACTGATTGCACCCTTTGATGTGTATCCTATTTCCAATCAACCAGTATCTGATTCTACCCTTAAGGCCATGCTGGTATCCTTAAGAAGTTCACTGAATTTGGTTATGCAATCTCTGATCACACAATTCAAATCTGATTTACAGCAAGTAGGCAACAGAGTCTCACACATTGAGGATAATATGGGGGAATTTGCCACTACAGTTAATGATCTGGTTGATTCACTGTAACGGATCCCCGCCATCTGCGCATGTGCAACCTGCACGTTCCCGCACTGCTCGGGAACGCGCCATTCCGCGCATGCGCATCAGCGGTAGATTGCCAGCACGAAAACGTGCCATAGCGGCGCACAGGAAGTGACATCACTGGCCCTATATAAACCCAGCAGCAGTACCACCATGTTGCTGGTTTATCGTCAGCTAATCCTTGTTCCAGTGTTTTGTGATATCTTGCTTGATCCTTGTGACCCAGTCTTCCTCGACGAACCTTGAATTCTGCCTGCCTTGACCTCGGAACTGTTATTTGACCATTCTTTAGTCTAACCCCTTTTGTACTGGAATTGCCCACTTGGAACCTGACCACGGCTCGTCTCATAGGATTACGGCTTGCACGGTGCTCAACACCACTGGCACTACTGCCACTTGTTGGCCCGCTGGGCTCTGTTCCCATCATCAGAGTCTCCCAGGACACAAGGTGCAAGGGAAGCCTCTTCTCACATCCGGTCTCCCAGAAGGTACGTAACATTCACACAACACCAGAGAAGATGATTATGAATGGATGAAAGCCAAATTAGCAGATTTGAAGGATAGATCTTGCCGCAACAAAAAGTATGTGTCATCCCTGAATCGGTCTCTCAAAATTACTTGCTCTCATATGCTTGAAATCTCATCCATGCAG
This sequence comes from Nanorana parkeri, assembly GCF_000935625.1. NCBI lineage: Eukaryota > Metazoa > Chordata > Amphibia > Anura > Dicroglossidae > Nanorana > Nanorana parkeri. The sequence continues at coordinate 38,011 of NW_017308840.1, read as the reverse complement.
TTCTACCTGATATACCCCCAGGTGAACTGGTTATTGACCGCATACATCCACTCCCAAAACCGTCCCACTTACCGGATAAACTACCTCAAGATGTTTTGATGCAAGTGCATTTTTTCCATGTGAAATAAATTTTTCTTTGTATTGTGAGAGATTCCTCCAAAATTTCTGAATGCTATTCACATCTTCAATTTTACTCTGACTTATCGCAGCACACTATGCTTTTCAGGAAACGTCTCATGCCGGTCACTAAAGCTCCGAGGAACCATGCATATTGTATCGCTGGGGTTATCTGGCCAAGCTCATAGTGTCTAAAGATGTGTTCCAAGGAGGAAAGGGTGAAACAGTCTTTCACCCTTTCCTCCTTGGAACACAGTTTGATGCTCCTCGAGACGTGGAATATACTTCCTGTCCATGAGCCTTCATCAAAACCAGCTTCAACCCCTAACAAGATGGACTCCGAATGGTGTCTATCCACCCGCAAAAGGAGCCTTTGGTTTTCCTTCTTGTTATTTCTTAGTTTTTTTCTTTATGTGCCAAGTAAGAAAATGTGTAATCCACTCCTTATAATGCTTCTACATATGGTGTGGCCTAATACTGCAGTGATGTCGCCAATCTACCCAATCTACGTGGAGATGCCTGATTCTACCTTCTTTGCTGTGAGTATGGAGTTTCTATTTACTATCATTACCCCCCTCTTATAATGCCTGTCAAATGTGTTTCGCTGAAAAGATGCCAACTGAGGAAGGAAGCTAAATCTTGATCTGCAGACATTCTCTATGTCCAAGAGACCCACCTTTCTCTCTCTCTCTGCCACCGAAAAACCTCCCATAAAAAAATCCCCTCACACTTTTTTTGCTAACTCTCTGAACAAGATGCTGGGTGTCATGATTGCAGTGAAAGACTTGGTTGTTTTTTTTCAGTATCACTTCTTATATTGATCCCAATGGTAGATATATTGTGTTAGTATGCTCTATCAATTCAAATGTCTACACCAGGGGTAGGCAACCTTGGCTCTCCAGCTGTGCTGAAACTACAAATCCCATAAGGCATTGCAAGCCACAGGCATGACTCCCAGAGGCAGGAGCATGATGGGATTTGTAGTTTCAGCACAGCTGGAGAGCCAAGGTTGCCTACCCCTGGTCTACACTATTGTATGCCTATATGCAACCAACACCCACCAGATGCAGTTTCTTAATGATTGCTCTAACACCACTAGAAAACCTTCATCAGAACTACAGCAGCTGCTACAAGATGAAAGGTCACGCCAATTAAACCATCTTTTGTCTCAAATTGAAATGATCGAATCTCAGAACAAAACACATCCAACTGTTAGTACTGGGACCACTCTCACACAACCTATTAATGATCTTGCTACTGTTAGAACAATTTGATAACCGAAATTCTAAATACAAGGCCAATTTCTACGCCAATGGTAGCAGGGTGGGTAAGCTTTTAGCTTCTCGAGTCGAAGCCCTCCGTAGTAAGATGAAAATAAAATTTTTACTACACCCTATAGATAACCATAAAATACACCATCCACAACAAATTGCTGACCCGCTCAGCCCTTACTATGGGGCCCTATATAATCTCAAAGGGGGTCTATTCACTAAGCTGCCGTAGGCAGCCGAGTGAACGACCAACCTGAAGCGAAGTGAGCCGAACGCCGTTCGGCTATTCACTTGAGGCTGGTACGGCTGATTTCAGCTGTATGTCGGCTGAAATCAGACGTACATCGGGTGGCTTTGGGTCGGGCGAACATGCTCAGCATCTTCAGCCGAACCGAAGTGCAGAAGGAGTTAGACACAGCCAATCCAACATCTGGATCGGATAAGCCGAACCTACGGCAGGCTACTCACTGCTATTCGGTCTATTCTTATAGATGCCGAACAGCAGTGAGTAAATAGCCAAATGCCGCTGAACAGCATTCGGCTTGGCTGTTCTGCTCGGGCGAAAGCTAGCCAAAGGATCAGCCTAAGCTACGTGAATAGACCCCAAAGATGATGCCTCTACTCCGCAACCTACTGATGAAAATATTAACACTTTCTTACACAGTATTATCCTCCCCAGCTTGTCTACCTCCCAACTCCAACAACTAAATGATCCCATTTCATCCTCAGAAATACCCAGAGCTAATAAACTGATACCTATCAATAAATCACCCAGATGGATTCTCTAGCAAGTATTACCAATGTCAAGCCATTACCATTCTTCCATATTTGAAGAAGATGTTTGCTGCAGCCTCATCCTCTGCCTCTTCCCCCCCCTGAAATGCTAGCAGAAACAATTGTTACACTCCTGAAGCTGGGGAAAGATCCAGTGATACCTCAAAATTTTCGACCCAGTGATACCTCAAAATCTCCCTACTAAACACTGACCTGAAATTATACTCAAAAATCCTGACCTATAGATTTCAAGACATGATACCCTCATTGATCCATCCAGATCACTCTGGCTTTATTAAAGGTAGGGGGGCCCCTCATGCCACTTGCAGAGCTCTTAATATAATATGCCATGTGGAACGAGCCAAAACGCCTTCTCTGCTCCTAGCGTTGGACGCGGAGAAGGCATTTGATCAAGTACACTGGGATTACTTACGATCTACAAGTATTGCATATATTTGGTTTCAATGGGTGGATATTGTCGACCATATTGGCTCTATACTCTAACCCCTCTGCTCAAGTATTTACTGCCTTAATGCCTTCTCTGTACCCTTCAATATTGCTAATGGTACCAGACAGCGGTGTCCCCTATCTCCTTTGATATTTAACCTCACAATTGAACTTCTAGCCGAATATATCAGATTACACCCTCTCATATCAGAGTTCAAATTTACACAACATACTTATACAATAAACCTTTTTGCTGACGATGTGCTATTATTACTCACAAATCCTGAATCTTCCCTAGCTTCGGTATGTTCGGTTTTAGAATCGTTTAGTGCTGTGTCATATTATAAAGTGAATGGTTCTAAATCTCAACTTCTAGATTTGGGTGTCCATCACAGATCTAAGAATCTCCTACATTCTCACTATCCTTACCAATGGCGCACTAATGGGATCTCGTACTTGCGGACTGCAAAGACTTGCACTGTCTCTCAAATATTTGATTTTAATTATTTACCTTTATTGTCTCAATCCAAGTCTCAACTACAGGGTTTTGAGAGAAATATTATGAAAAGGTTATGTCCTTTCGAGATGCTGCATGGTCTTACTGAAAGCCTTAACTCAGCTTTTACATTTTAACCTAGTGATTATATTGTATTGCCTACTTTTTCTTTACTTGGCTTCTCGTACTTTTTCAATTCCTTTTCCTTCTCCCTCTTTTACTTTTATCTCAGTCGAATATACAAGTTGTATCTCTCTATATCTGTAAATAAGAATACCTATATGTTACAACTATTGTACGTTTACACTGTATATGCCTTATTGCTGTACTATACAGTGGTAGTATTATTCTTTTATCCCTTGTTGCAATCCCTCTTTTAATGCAGGGCAGTATCCTGTCTGCTTTGCTGGCCACTGCTTGATATTGCATGCCATTGCCAAATCTGTGCTATATGAGCTGTCTTCCCTATTGCAGCCCCCCCAGATAGTAGTTTGCACACTCGTTTTCTGCACACATGTGTATAACTTTACATTGTTCAATCTTAAATCGCATATGCCAATGTGTAGCCCATGCTTCAATTGTATCTGGGTCTTGTTGAAGTGCATATATCTCCTGTATAGAATTTACTGCCCTACACAGTTTTGTATTGTCTGCAAAAATGGAAATCGAACTATCTATCCCAAGCACTATGCAATTGATGAATAGGACCAAGAAGCCTGTCTGTGGCTCCCGACATGCAGAACCCTTTTAAAGGCTTGGTAGCAAGGGGTTAAGAAGATATACACCTAGTGCTGCATGTATAAAGGATTTGATCGATATTTAATTCTGCTTTCACTCAAAACCATTTGGACATAATTCATCTTATTTATAAAGCACGATTTATAGACATTCACCCAACATTTGCTCACTGACATTCAGCCAGTTTTTTAGGTGTTATTTAAGATGTGACTCCATGCTAAACTGCCTAATTAAACTACCTAATTAAGACTCCACCTAACAAAACCGAATAATGTTTTCAATGGGGGCATGGACAGATGGCTCATGTGAGAGGACATGCAGAGGAGAGCTTCCATTTGCTATCCTAAATATATCCTGTGATGTAGACAATCTATGTCTTGGACTTCACAAATACACAGTTTTTATTGATCTCCTGCTGCTCATGGAAATGTTTTCTGCTTTCCAGGAACCATTATCTGTCTCCTCACAGTATGACTTGTTTTCAGATGGATACTTATAATACTTATGTCTTCATATCAGTTGTATGTCTTTGCAATAATATTTCTTATGCCAAAGAGTCTCTTTAGATTTCTCACACCACAATTCGCTTGCTGTATAGATTCACGCATTTGCTACACACTGTACAGGTATGTGACTTTGGGACATTTATATAATTGGCCTTCATTGCATTTAGAAATGCGCGTGTTTTGTTCATAAATGAGCAACAGCGTATTCTTATGCGCTTATTGCGCTATGACTTCTTGGCGTGCGTGTATTTGCATTTGTAAATCAGGCCCATTGCATCTACATATTCCTTAACCACTTGAAGACCGCAGTGTTTCACCCCCTTCCTGGCCAGGCCATTTTTCAGTGTTCAGCGCTGCGGTACTTTGGCTGATGTTTATTCCGTCATGCAACGCTGTACTGAAATGAATTTTATACCATTTTTTGGGGACAGATAGAACTTTCTTTTGGTGGTATTTAATCACCGCTGGGGTTTTTATTGTTTACTATATAACAAAAAAAGTACCCTAAATTTTGTAAAAAAAACATGTTTCCCTATAAAATGTTATGAAACATTTATTTTCACCCCAATTTTTTGGTATAATATAAAAGACGGGGTCACGTCGGGTAAATAGACACTAAATATGTCAACCTTTAAAATTGCGCGCGCCCGTGAAATCGCAGAAAACGACCGCAACCAAAATTGGCCATAGGCGACATTTTAAACGTTTTTACCACTCATCAGTTTAGTGCTATCAGTGATTGATGGCTTTTTTTAGACAACTTTATTGCTATAACATAGGGGATTAAGAAATCCCCTATGTCATAGCCAGTTCACCAAACAGGTCCTCTTTATGGAGACATCAGGGGTCTCCAAGACCTCTGATGTCACCTAGGGACCCCCACAGAAGCTGATGAAGCAGAGATCTGCTTCATCAGCTTCTCTCCGGTGTTCTGCACCGGAGAGTGACACTGAATGCAGGAAGTGATGTAATATACATCACTTCCTGCATTCGGGGACAGGAAGAGAGATCAAAGGGAAATCGAGTAATGATCTCCCTTTGATCTGCTGTTAGAGCGTCGCCGTGCCGGTCCCAGCCGCACCGGCCACATCGGATCACGGACCGGCAGCGGCGACGAGGAGACGGCGGGACAGAGGTACGGGGGGGTGGGGAGGCCGCACACCCGCAGCTCCTGCAAGCGATCGGGCGTCTCTAGAGACGCCTGATCGCTTGTATGTAAACAGCCATCGCTGGCTGTTTACATGCTCACAGTTTCCCCTCTCGTGTGCGCGCTGAGTGCCGCACACGAGAGGGGGGAGGGGCAGGACGTTTTAAGATGCCCTCCCGCTCCTAGCAGACATCCGTCCGGCCTTTCACAAATGGCCATGGACGGAAGGTGGTTAAAGCTGTCTGAATCTTCATCGGAAATGTGTGCAGAGAGAGATCTGGTAGTAGATAAGGCTTTGTAATACTGTACCGATGTACCCCAGAATCCAACAGGTGCTGGAACAACTAGTGGATGGCACCACAATATACAGTCTAGAAGATATGTTGTCCACACACCATTCTGCTTAAGAATGTCATCTTTACTTGTATTCCTTTAGAATGACATGTGAATGCAACATTTCGGAGCCTCACAGGACCCCTTCGTCAGGCAAAGTGTCAATAATTGAAAGTGCTTTACATACTTAAATTTGTAGTAGATAAGTCCCTTGCTGAACATAAATCTTTCCTAGAGGTAGATGTAGAAGCCTTTGGCAGAATTTCTGCATGTCTAGCAAATCGTTATAATTGAGTGGCAGCATATCTGTCTCTATCCTTCTGTTGCTTGCAAGGTGTCTGAGGTGAAAAGTGGGTGTTGGTGGCATGATGAGTTCCCACACTCAGCCCCTGGAGACAGATAGGTGTATATGTGTACTGGACACAGTACTCTAAACTGACTTAGGGAGATTGTAACATTTGTAATAGATCATCATATATTGCTCTTATCTGATGTGTGTGTTCAAATGTGTTTTTTTATCTCATATGGCAATGTTTTTATTTAGAATGTTTGCACATCAACATCTCATAATTGTTAAAACATTGCATGCCTTGTCTTTGTTCCTTTCTTAAACCTAAGAGGTATTTGCGTTTCATTTTTATTTTCCAACAGGTGTAACATGCATATTTAGCATTATTCTTAGTGTTTTTTTTATTATTTTTCTGTGTTTTTTCAATAATTGGGTGTTTAACTGGCCACTGATTATTATCTTTGTTTATTTCATTAAACAGTTTAGGCTCAGCTGCTGGTCAGTGGCGTTCCTTTCTGAAACCCACAACCTGAGGCTGTCAAGCTATGAATATGTATGTATACTTTATTTCATATTTTAAGTAATTGCAAGCTTTTTCATGTTCCTTTGATATAACTAGGAGGTTTTATTTTCTTATTTTAATTTCGATTAGGTGTAGCATGCATATTTAGCTTTTGTTTTTGATTTTTTTGGTTTTTTTTTCAGGATGCTACTATAGTTATGGTTTGAAATGGCCACTGATATTTGAAATTGTTTATTTCATCCAACAATCTAGCCTCACCTGCTGTCAATTGCTATTCCTTTGTCAAATCCACAATCTGAAGCCAGCAAGCTATGGCTATGTATGTATGATTTATAGTGTTATTTTTTTTCAAAGAGGAAGATTGTGGAGCACCTCCGTGAACTGATATGTAGGATGTATGGCCATTGTCCAACAGTGCTGCAATCGCAGAACTGTTGGAGGGACATAAAGCGGAGGAGTGAAGACTTCAACTGCAATGTTCAGAGGAGCCATGCAGCATGTAAGTATAATTTTTGGCCTGCTCACATCTGCTTTAGGCCTAGCTGGTAACATCCTTTTCTTGCATCTAGTCTTTATAGCCTACATGCTCAATGACAGCTACATTTCCTTGATTCTCACCTTTTGTTCTTTCCTAGCCATATCCGGACACAGATGTGGAAGGCTGAAGCTGATCCAACAAAGCTGGAGGAGAGCCACAGTAATGTGTTTCTCCTCTTCCTCTGAAGAGGAAACATGGCAGCCTCAGCGGTGGTGGTGGTGGTGGCAGAGGATCCGTCCTGTTATGACCTCCTCAGAGGAAGAAGAGAATAGGGAAGAGGTTGGTGACCGTCTGCTGCTCAGCAAGCCCATGCCCCTGAAGAGGAAGAGGAGCCTGAAGAGGAAGTTCCTGGCCCCACTGTGGAGGACAAAGGTAAATCCTAATTGGATTGGGGTGTCTACATTTTGAGAGTTGAGATTTGTGATTTTTTTTTAAACATTTTTTATTTTCAGTATAAAAGATCAGTACAGCAGGAATACAAAGTCATGTTGTATTGGTACAGAAATGTATAGTCTAAACCTTCAAGATATTATGTCATATGACAAAGATATCACTGAGGGTATCCATAGTGATTGCCCCTTGATTCTAGGGAATCAGAGTGGGCAGCGAAGGCTGCATACATTCCAAAATACTGAGCCTACTGCCTAGTGTCTGGCTTAATAAACTTGACAAACAAGATAAACAAAGTACATACATTTACAATAATAATAATAATAAGCGCAACCACCGCTCCATTTTGCGCTGTCCCCACGAGGGGTCCTAACAGTAGGGCAATAGTAAGATAAAGTTGCTTCAATAGTGGGTCACCAAAACCTTGATTCTGATTCCGAAAGGGGAGGGGGGGGGTCCCGGGAGTATTGGGAAGTGAGAAGTCATGGGGTCCCGGGAGTATTGGGAAGTGAGAAGTCAACAGTTAGGTAGAATTATTCGTGGTGCCTGAGTGAGGAAGTTTCAGAGGAGTATTGCAGTGTAGTGATAGTATTGCATCAAAAAAAGAACATGAACTACCCTACTCCTCTGCGCGTGTAGGTATAATTGTCGATAGACATATTGTCTCGGGGTCAATACATTGGAGTGATGATGGTGCAGCCTTAACACTTGGGGACGAACTGTGGGAGTGAGAAATTACTTCTGTGATGCCTGTTTTAACCATATCTATCGGGCTTGCAATTTATCAAGGAGCGGAATGTAGAGAACTCAAAGGGTGCAAGCAGATTTTTCCGCTCAGAGGGGGAGAAGGAGAAAGTCATATACGGCATCCACCTATCATAAAACCTGGTTACCCCTTTCTCGTTCTGAAAAATGTAAAGTAGCGTCCAGCCTGTCTAAGTAAAATAGATCCATCAGGTCATCCCGAAATTTCTTTATTGTGGGAGGGAGGGGTGATAGCCACTCCCTTAGAATACATTTCCTAGCCACCAATAAAAAAATGCTTATCCATTGTTTTACAGAACGACCGCAGGTGTCGGGGGTAATTAATGATAGGTCCCAGTAGTTGAATATAAACAAGAGGGTCTCCGGACGTATCTTTTGGCCGGTCACCGAATTGACATAACTTGTAACCTTGCCCCAAAAAGACTGGATCTGTGGGCAGTCCCATAGACAGTGGAATAAAGAGGCGGCCTGCATTTTGCACTTGCGACAGTGATCTAGGTATAGAGTGTTCCGGGTTTGCTTGAATTTAATTTGAAAGGCATAATAGGCTCTGTGTATCATTTTAAATTGCGTTTCCCTCCATTGTTCATTTGGCATTATTTTGCAAAGTGAGTAATATCCTTGTAATATTTTCTCTACAATGTCCTCCGTCGGGACATCTGTTACCCATTTAGCGAGATTGGAACTTGAGAGAGGGGACAGGGGCGCCTGGCGCAAGTGTGGGTAGAGAAATGCTATGGAGTTAGTGGTGGGGGAGATAATAATGTCCATTAGTGTTTTGGCCAGTAATTTGGGGCTGTTAGGATTCAGTTTCCTGATGTGTGCTATGGTTTGCATAAAGTGGAGAAAATCATGACGTGGGACCCCGTAGGAGGATTAAAACTCTATGAATGACATGGGTTTCTTGAGAGATGTGTTCAGAAAGTCAGTGAAAATGGATATCCCCTTTGTTTCCCACCTAGTGAAGACCTCATAGTCCTCCCCCTGCGGGAAGGAAGGGTTTGCCCTGAGGGTCAGGTGTTTGGAAAAGAAAGGGTTCAATTTCAACAGTTTGTGCGTCTCTCTCTAAGCAATGACGGTGTCCCTTAGGAGTATATTGGATTGAACGTGTTAGTATGGAGTTAGTGGTGGGGGAGATAATAATGTCCATTAGTGTTTTGGCCAGTAATTTGGGGCTGTTAGGATTCAGTTTCCTGATGTGTGCTATGGTTTGCATGTGGGCAGAAGATTTCAAATTGGGTGCAGGTTTGTCAGGTGCCATTGGGATGTGCGGGATCCCTTGTGTGTTTCTGTGCCTTTAAGGAGGCTGGGCTTCCTCCTGACAAACCTGCACCCAATTTGAAATCTTCTGCCCCCATGTGCTCCAAGATGGAGACTCTCATAGTTTAGAGTTAGGACCGCACGATAAGAGGTGCCTTGGCACGGCTGTGCGGCTTTCACATCCTCTGCAAAAGACGTGTATCCAAACCTCTGTTATTATCCTTAGTGGTGAGACAAGTTGTTTTACATGCTGGTTTGTGAGTGTGCCATGATGCCTTTCTACTGTTTTACTGTTCAAAGCCCATTTCGTGTGCACCTTACTGTATAACTGGTGACAAATTGTTGAGTGCGTTTGTCATTTGTTTTGCTTGAGGAACATACCCAGTCCACAGAGTGGCGAAGCAGACAAGCCAAGTTGTATAATCTGAGGTCCGGGAAGGCCATGCCTCCTTCGTCTCTAGGTAAGCTGAGTTTTTAAATCGATATTCTCGCCCTCTTCCCTTGCCATATGAAGTGTAGGAAGGCCGAATTGATGGCATTCACATCTTTGAGTTTCAAGAGGATAGGGAGTGTTTGCAGGGGATAGAGAAGTCTAGCAAAGGGGATCATTTTGACAAGGTGAATTCTGCCGAACAGTGACAGGGGTAGATCTTTGTAGAGATGTAGTTCTTTCTGTATTTTTTGGATGAGGGGGGGATAATTTAAATTGTATAGAGAGGACGGGGTTTTACCAATGAGTAGGCCCAGGTATTTGATTATTGTTTGGGTACAGTAAACGTGTTCAAATTGGAGAGTGCAAGGGTGGCTGGCGAGGTAAGCGGGAGGACTTCAGTTTTGGCTATGTTTATGGTGAGGCCAGACAATTTTTGGAAGTGGGTAAAAGTGTCCTGGATCAAGGGGATGTCATGGCATGGATCAGAGATTAAGACTATATCGTCTGCGAAGAGCATAATTTTAGGATTATGTGTTGTGAAGGGGATTCCTGAGATTTGGTCATTATTTTGAAAGTATAGTGATAGCGGTTCCAAAGAAATATTGAACAGTAGGGGGGATAGGGGACAACCTTGTCTGGTGCCTTTGTCCAAAGGAAAGCTAGAGGAGACAAAACCCGGGGTGAGTATTCGGGCGCAGGGGGAAGCGTATAATGCAGTGATAAAGGCCTGAAAAGGACCAGAGAACCCCATTTTCTCTAGGACTTTGAGGAGCCATGAGGATTGGATACTGTCAAAGGCCTTTTCAGCGTCTATCGAGATCAAGGCTAAAGGAAAAGTTGGGTGGTGTTTCGCATATTCTAGCGCTGTCAATACTTCGCGGATGTTAGCCACCGCTGATCGACCTTTGACAAAACCAACCTGGGCAGGGGATATTAATTGCGGCATGATTTTAGCCAGCCTGTCGGCAACAATCTTGGATAGTAGTTTAGCATCATGAGGGATATCGGCCGGTATGAGTCCGGTATAGTGGGGTCTCTACCTTTCTTAGGGATCACTTTAATGTAAGCTTCCTGACCTGTTTTCAAGTACTCACCCCCGCGCCATATACTATTGAAAACTTTGAGCAGTGTGGGCGTCACCTGGACTTGCATTAGTTTTTAAAATTCATAAGTATAGCCGTCCGGGCCTGGGGATTTACCATTAGATGTGAGTTTGATGGCCTTGAGGATTTCCTCCTGCGATATGTCAGCATTGAGATAGGATAGGTCATCCTTTGAAATTGTCGGGAGGGTTGTCGAATCTAGAAAGGCATCACCTAGGTTGGTATCAGTGGGTGCCGAGGAGTATAATTTAGTGTAAAATCTTTCCAGAGTGGTATTAATGTGTTTGGGGTCTGTGACCAGAGTCCCTAGCTCTGTACGCATGGAGGGTATGTGAGATTTAAAGGATCTTGGTTTTGTTAAATTGGCCATTAATTTCCCTGGTTTGTTCCAAAATTTATGGAAGTGTAGTTTAGATTGGGATTGGTAAAATGCTTGCCGTTGGGCAGACCACCATTCAAAGTTTTTCTTGGCTTTTTTCCAAAGAGCACTATTTGCGGGCGAGGGATGTGACGAGTAAGCCAATTGGGCCCGTCTGAGGGAGAAGCTGGCTTTGAGGAATTGTGCTTTAGTATGCCTCTTCTTGGCCCCTACATATGACATAATTTTACCCCTGAGAACTACTTTTGCTGTCTCCCAGAAAAGATTTGAGTTGCCAACATGTTGCGTATTAAAGGACTGGTACTCCTGCCATGTTTCTGACAGTGTTGACTGGAAAGAGGTGTCTTTGTATAAGTGGGAGGGGAAGCACCATAGAAATGCATCCCCCTTTGGTATGGAGGAGTGCAATTGGAACAGTAGGGGGGCATTATCTGATATGGCAATGGGCAGTAGTCGTGCATCCCCAACCAGTGCATCTAAGGGATCTGATGCCTGGAAGTAGTCTAGCCTGGCGAAGGATTTGTGTGCATCGGAGAAGTGAGTGAATTCCTTTTCCAGAGGATTGCGGACTCTCCAGACATCTACTAGGTTTAATGCCCTTGCCATCTGGGACAAAGTCGTGGGAGGAGCTTTAGTGGAATCCAACTGTGTGTGAGTCTTTCCCGACCTGTCTTCGCTCGGCACCATTACTGAATTAAAATCTCCTCCCAAGAGTTTGTGAGGGTTGGCATCTTTAAGGATCCATGTGGTAACCTCCTGGAAGTATGAGGCTGTGGGTGCATTAGGGAAGTACAAATTATATAGAGAAAGGGTTTTGTCTTGCAATTTGACATTTACCAGCAGTTTGCGGCCGTCGAGGTCCGTCTCGGTGTGCAATATAGTATAGTCAAGGGATTTATGAAATAAGATGGCCACCCCTCCTTTTCTTCCCACCGCTGGGGAGCTCAACACCTCTCCTACCCACAGTTTGCATAGGCACATGTTTAACCTCTGTTAAAGTGAGATGTGTCTCCTGTAGGAGGATTACATCTGGTTTGAATTTGTTAAGATGGCGGAGAACCATCATGCGCTTAGCAGGGGAGCGCAGGCCATTGACATTCCAGGAGATCACACGTATATCGCGAGACATAAGGGCATAAAAAAATGCAACTACAGAGCAACTACAGAGCAAGAATACCATTGAAGGAGGAAGCGCAAACAGAGCATGGGGGGAGACCGTACATGACTTCGCTTTTTTCCTGAAAAGCGTGGCAGAGCATGCTTGGGTGCTCCGCTAGGCCAGGGCCTGGAACGTTAACAGTCGGGCATGAAGAATCCAGAGCCCAGGAAAGGTGCATAACGTATATAAAAGAGGTCTAATCGTTATACACCAAAAATAATGAAAAATAAAAATAAAGATGAAGATGGCAATAGCAGGTATAGGTATAGCATTATGGATGGCAGCAAAAAGGCTTGTGTTCCCCCTGTGGGGTGGCAGGAGAGCATAGGGTCAGTGAGTGAGTTTGAAGAAGAGAGAATTTCGGTTACTCGCAGTCCCCATGGCTCGATCACCAGATGTTGCTGCCGTCCAAGGATCCGGTTTAGAATTGATCCTGTAGGAGACCCACCGGTCACGACTCCATCCGTGATCGAGGGTAGCAATCCAGAAGAAGGGTAAGTGCGCGCTGGAGGCTTCCAGCATGGAAGGGTGTGCGGAGTCAGGCTCAGGGAGAGTCCGATGGGGTCATCGGGAGACGAGTCGCAGCTTTTCTCGCCGGGGTAACCGGACACGGAGGTTTAGGAGATCCGGATCCCGCCGAGGCCGACGGTCTGCCGGCCATGTGTTCCAGAAAATCCAGGGCTTCCATCGGGTCTTGAAAGGAGCATTGTTTGCCGTCTACAGATTGAAAACATAGGGTGGCCGGGTAGGCGAGGGTGAAACGGACCTTCCGGTGATAAAGAAGGGAGCAAGGTTTAGCGAATGCCTTCCTTTTTTTGTGACCTCAGCCGAGTAATCTGCAAAAATGAGGAGGCGGTGTTCGTCGAGGTGGAGGCCCTTTTTGGCTCTAAAGGCTTGTAGAACCGCCAGGCGGTCATTGTAATCCAAAAAGCGCACTATGACCGGACGAGGCGTTTTATGGTCTTGCTCGACCTTGCATGGGGCGGGAAGACCCAGCAGGTCCGGAATATTGTGCGCGCAGATGGTCGGCAGCATGGATGGATGATAGGATTCCGGGAGGCCAATGATCCGTATGTTATTGCGCCGGGATCGGTTTTCTAGATCCTCCACGCAATCCATGAGGTGCTGAATATGGCGATGAGCCGAATTGATTTGTGAGGAGGAGGCTTCTGTGCCCTCTTCCAAGAGGACAATGCGATGCTCCGTTTCTGTGATTCTCTGGGCCTGTTCCAGTAGCTCCTGTCGCAAGGCTTGTATGCCTTTTGATACCGCTTTATGTACGACATCTTGTATGGTAGGTTTTAAAAGTTTCGCCACCTCTGCCGCTATCAGGCCATATTCAGACAGCGCCGGCATGTCGTCCTCCGAAGAAGCGCTAATGTCCGGTCTCTCAGAGGCATCGGCCATCTTGTAGGGTTGTGGTCGTTTGCCGCGATTAGGGGTGGCTTTGCCACGGGGTGTATAGCGACGTTTCGACAGAAATCTCTCCATGCGGGTGATGAGGTGGTATCTCGGAGTCGTTCCGGGAGTGTGCAGGCTTGTTGGAGTATGATTTTAATATCAATTATGGCCCTGGCCGCGCAGGAGCTCTATCCTCTGCAACTGCTACATCAGGCGCCGGAACCGGAAGTCTGATTTTATCTTTTAGCCCCATATTTCAAACAATGGGGAACCACATTGTGAAAAGGTGTTGATCTTTTTGGAAGCAGAGTAAAAGGGTTTAACTCCCTGTCCCTTTCCCATGGTTTCCCTGACTCTGTAACAGAATGATTAGACGGCTCTCAGATTTTTTTAAAGTGTTGTTTGAGGACATCACGTAACAGTCCATGGGCCCGTCGCACTCCTGACCGCTTATTCCAAATTAACTAAAGTGTGTACAGCGGTGATCAATGGATGGCAGCTGTCATCATGCACAAAGAGAAGAATGGACACTGGCACTCCAGTTGCAATACAGATGCATCTGTTTATTGATGAAAATGCTGCAGACATGACAACCATTTTTCAGCACTTCTAGCCTCGTAAAATGTGTCCATAAATGCAGAAAGTGATGGTAATTTTTGGTAATGTAGGTCTTCAAAAACACAGGCCTTGTTATATGTCCCTATTAGCACAAAACACAACAAGCTTGCCTACTTTAGAAAAGCAAGCCCTTACCTTGGATAAAACTAGAGCCATTCTTCCTCAAAAATTGAATTTTACTAGGGCCTAGAGATGGCAAATTGTCAAAGGTTTTACAATATCTTAATTCTTATTAATTCAAGATAAATATCTTTATTTTTGACTAAACTACAATTAATATTCAACAAAAGACATACCAGGTCCCTCCACAGCCAACACTCATGGGGACACTGGTTTGCTTGTCACCCATTCCTCCTCAGAGGCTAAACCCACCACCCCTGGGTCAACATTTGAGGGTAAGTGTAAATGTCAAAATATGGCTAGATCACCTTTTGGTAGGGCTGCCCATGTGTATGCCTCAAATCTAGATAGTAAATATTTTAAAATAGGTAAGGGTTACACATAATGTTCTTTTTGCCTGTTTTCTTCTTGTGTGGCCTTTAAATGGAACATAATTTGACCTCTCTACCTGTTTGTTAAAATTATCTCCAAAGGTTAGGAAGTAAGAGGAATTTAACTAACAAAGAGCCAGAGAATAATACCCCTGACACAGTGTCTAGCCATTCATCATTCATTGTCATTCATCATTCATTGTGAGTTAGCAAGATCCTCAGTGAGTACGTTAAGGTGAATATTTATAAAGCTTGTAAGCTTCAACTCTGCTGACATTCTTTACAGGACATTTTTCAGGCTCCATATTTCACCTGACAGTGATTTTATTTGTAAATATAATTTTTTTGTTTTTGTTGAATTTATGTCATGGTGTTCATTTTCTCTCCAGAAACCCTGTTGTTGAGGTGGACTCCCCACCAGCCATGGCTGAAAACACTCTTCTGATGTCCAAAAGGAAGTTGAGCAAGATAGATGTAAGTTGCCTTTTGGATCATTTAGGTGTTGTTGGGTGTAGTTTTTAAAAAATGTTTACTTTTTAAGTGTGTTTTTTCTCAAAGTGAAAAAAAAAGCTATTTATCTTGGTAAATGTACATTCTGCTCCTCAGCTTGTTGTTAGGTGCACGTTAAAAGCTTATCTTCAAGGTTTATTTATCAAAGAAAGAATTACAGTTTAAAGTATAACTAGAGCTAAGGAACAAAATGTGTTGGAAGGCCTCTGCAACAGAGGTGACTTATGTCTTAGATACATCTTTAGATAATCAGAAGAAAGGGCACGGAAACATTTGGAATCCTTTTCATTGCAGAAAGCACAACATTGATTATTCTTAATAAAAGGGTGCACTGGGCAGAGGGTGATTTTGCTGGCAAACTCCTGACATATATATCTAGGTCTCAACATAATAAGTCCATAATAGGTCCATCAGGATTTCATACTGAGCATAGTTGAACAAGTTTATTAGGATCTTAATAGTTCCAAAGCTGCCTACTCTGACAGGGACCTTACTAGTTTTATTAGAGAAAATCTCTATTCCATCTTTATCTACTGAAGACAGGGATTTTCTTAATGCAGTGCTTACTCTAGCAAACCTTGAAGCTGCATTTGCTAACTTTCTGAATAATAAGGCTCCTGGATCAGATAGCATTCCCATTGAGGTACATAAGAGATATGGTGACACGTTACTTCCCGCCCTATTGCAAACTCTTAATCGGGCTATGGGTGAAGGATGTCTTCCGTCCTCTGTGTATGATGCAATTGCAGTCATTATGCCTAAAAAGGGACACTTTTTCCAGATTCTTATCACCCAGTTTTCCTTCTCCCTGTAGATGTTAAATATTGAGTAAAGTATTGGCAAACAGGCTGGCCACCAAAATTCAGACTCTAATACATCAAAATCAATCTGGTTTTATGTGTAACAAATCGACAGCTGTCAATATCTGCAGGATGTTCCTAAACGTGCAACTCCCTTTAGATAATACAGGAAATAGAGCCCTGTTCTCTTAAGATATACTGTAGCCAAAGCATTTGAAATTCTGGAATAGAAATATTTTTGGGCTTTTTTATTAAAATGTGGCTTTGGTCCTAGTTTTTGCAGGTGGCTTTGCATCCTATATGCTAACCCAACAGCTAAGATTTGGGTTAATAACTAATTTTCTTCTAAATTTAATTTACATTGAGGGATCACCATACATATTTGCCCTAGCCATTGATTCACTTGCTTCACTTATTCATAAATCAACATTGTGGGGGTTTAAAAGGGAAGGTCATGAAGACAAAGTTGCTGTATATGCTGATGACACGCTCCAATTTTTGGTTCACATTCACTCTTCTCTCTTACATGCTATGTCCTTGCTTTCAGGTTTTGGCAAATTCTCTGGTCTATTAGTTAATTGGAATAAATCAGCACATCTCCCATTAGACTCTATTCTCGGCCCCATACCTGATGCACTTACACATCTTAATATTGTTTACAGGTTTACTTATCTGGGAATCCTGGTCTCCTGTGACCCAGCAGATTATATATCCCTTTATTTGATGACTCTTATAGGCAAATTTAAGCTGCAATGCATTGTGTGGTATAAGCTTTTACTCTCTGTGGCTGGGAGAATCAATCTAAATGATATGAATGCCCCACTTGCTTTATATTCTCCACAATTTCCCCTGTTGGATTCCCATAAAGGTCTTTAAATGATTAATTGCCCTTTTCAGAGAATTAGTTTGTAGACATGTGCACTGCCAAAAAATTTGTTTAGTTTCGTTTCGTTTTAAATTCGGATTTGTGTTATTTCGTTTTTCGGGATTCGGGTGTGAAAGTCAATTCGGAATTCGGATTCGGACGAAATTCGGTAGCGGTAGTTCGAACGTTCGTTTTGTTTTCTGTTCTTATTCGTTTCTTATTCGTTTCGTTCGTGACATTTGAGGGGGAAAAAATATTTTTCTCCTTCTCTAATGTCACTTTGCTCCAACGAACGAAACGAATAAGAAACGAATAAGAACAGAAAACGAAACGAACGTTCGAACTACCGCTACCGAATTTCGGAAATGGAAATTCGGATTCGTTTGCATTCGCTATGTCTGTAATTCGGAATTCGGATACATCCGAATGTCCGAATTTCCGAAAATTCGTCCGAATTTCGATTCAGAACGAAACAAATCGCACATGTCTATTAGTTTGGAAGAATAAAACCCCAGACTAAAACTTGAGTTTTATCAATACCCTAAGGACTGTGGTGGCTTAGTCACCCATAATCCATGGATCTATTACCTGGCTTCTCAGATTCAACATATAGCTGGATGGGATAAAGGGGGGCGTTTACCCTCAATCATGCCAATATGTGTGGTATTTGTTGCAAGGTGCTGATCTGCTTCACCAGTTGGGAACAAATGGCTGGACTGTAGATCTATTTCACCTCCCTCTCCCATACCATGATAGAATAGTTTATTGTTATAACCTGGCTCAGTTCCTTAAGTACCTTGGGGTGCAGGTTATCTGTTCCCACTGCTTTATTTGCATTGATCAGTTTAAATCTTTGTTGTATCCCGGGTTCCATCAACCACTGTGGTATATTTTGTGTTGAGAATCATACACAGGTGTCTTCTCCATCAAACAGGCAGGGTGATCAACGGTTTGGGTACCAGCTTCAGGAGGAGGAGAGAATCAAATTTTAACAAGAAGAATGTTCAAAAAATGTGGACCTCCTCGTCATAAAAAACAATAGTTTAAAATCAGTTTAATTTTGAAGCTTAACATTTCCTGTAGACCCTATGAGTACCATAAAAGATGATTTTGTCAGGATCCTTTGCATTAAATTCTTGAAAATGTCTTGACAATCTGTAGATTGTACATCCATGTTTTATATTCCTGACTAGGGATGAGCTCAGGTTCAGACAGAACCCAGTCCAAAGCTGAGCTCACCTGAACAAAGAATTGTCATTAGCACTTCCACTCAGTCATCTGCGGGCTGCCCATTACCCACCTCACAGCTGCATGTATACAAAATAGTGGGATGCTTGTGCTGATATGATTTAACTTATATGGCGATAGCCATATTAAATAAAATGTAATTTACCAAATATAGGCATGTATCCATATAGGGTCAGTCACTGCATTCAGTCCCTTTGCATATGTTGAACTGTGGACAAGGAATTCCCCACTAGCACCTGATTGGGCAGCATGGAAGGAGCTTCCTTCCGTGTTCGGGAGGAGGAGCTCCTTCTGGGTTTGGAGGAGCTCAGGTTTGGTCTGAACCTGAGCTCATCCCAATTCCTGACATGTTCCTTTATTCTCTAATGTAGTTTTCTGGTGGCTAAAACTACATAATAGAGCGCATAAGGAAACACCAGGACATAGGTGACATACAGTCATGGACAAAAATTTTGGCATCCCTGCATTTCTGTCAGATAATGTAGCATTTTGCTCAGAACATTGTTGCAAATACAAATGTTTAGGCATTCTTATGTTTATTTGTTTTGTTTGTATTAGTATGACACAATAAAAGTGAAGAAAAAAAAGCCAAACCTGACACATTCCACGCAAAACTCCAAAAATGGACTGGACAAAATTATTGGCACCCTCAATTAATATTTGGTAGCACAGCGCTTGGAAAAGAAAAAACTGAAATTAATTGCTTCCTGTAACCATTAATTAGTGTTTTACCCCTCTCTACAGGAATTTTGGACTACTCTTCTTTTGCCAACTGCTCCAGGTCTCTCAGATTGGAAGGGTTTCTTTTCCCAACTGCTGTTTTGAGATCTCTCCACAGGAGCTCTATGGGATTCAGATCTGGACTCATTGCTGGCCAGTCAAGTACTCTCCAGCACTTTGTCTGAAACCATTTCTGGGTGCCTTTTGAAATGTGCTTTTGGTCATTGTCCTGCTGTAGGACCCATGACCTCTGACGGAGACCTAACTTTCTGACACTGGGCACCCCATAATTCTTTGGTAATCTTCAGATTTCATAATGCCATGCACCCAGTCAATACATCCAGTGTCTGAAGCAGCAAAGCAACCCCAAAACATCAGTGAACCTCCACCATGTTTGACTGTAGCGGCTGTCATTTTTTCTTTAAAGGCCTCATTTCTTTTCCTGAAAACAGTAGAATGCTGGACTTCACCAAAAAGCTGTAATTTTGCTTTGTCTGCCCACAGCACATTCTCCCAAAAGGATTTTAGCTTCCTCAGGTAAGTTTTGGCAAACTCCAATCTGGTTTTTTTATGTTTCTTTGTCAGCAGTGGGGTCCTCCTGGGTCTCCTAGCATAGCGTCCCTTTTCATTCAGATAGCGACATATAGTGCCAGCAGACACAGGTGTACCCTGTGCCTGAAGGTCAGCTTGAATTTGTCTGAAAGTTGATCGAGGGTCTTTATCCACCTTTCCAACAATCCTTCATTGCATCTTTTATCAACTGTTCTCTTTCGTCCACATCCAGGGAGATTAGTTACAGTGCCATGGGCTGTGAACGTCTTGACAATGTTGTGCACAGTGGACACAGGAACATTAAGCTATCTGGAGATGGACTTGTAACCATGAGATTGTCCATGCTTTTTACAAACAAAAGAAGTAAACATGAGAATGTCTATGCATTTGTAATTGCAACAATTTTCTGCACGAAGTGCTACATTATCTGACAGAAATGCAGGGCTGCCAATATTGTTGGCCATGACTGTATGTAGTAATACAAGTTATGAGGCTTTTTTAATATTATAAATTCTTCAGGTCATCTTTGATTTTAAATCCAATTTTTCTTTTATATTTTTTTTACTGTTCTGCAAGGTTTGCACCTTACCTTTACATGAATAAAAGCCTGTCCCACTGAATAATATAATTTCTTCAGTTTGTGGCTAAATATATTTGGTATTTATTAACTTAACATATTCTCATATTTTATATTTAATGGAAATGGTGAGCTTATATTGTGTATCTTTGCATTTTTTACTGAAATATTGTGTGACAAATTGGACATATAACATTCTTCAGCTTTGGCCCACCCACCGACTGGGGATGTGCAGTGTGAAGAACAAAATCAATCATGTGACCTGGATCAAACTCCTGGATAAAAAATTGTATTTCAGCTACTTGTTTTGCTACGAGCTATGGCTGGAAGGTTTACTGTTATTCCTCTTAAGCTATATGCCTATAGTTATGAATAAGGGATAACATAAACTTTAAGGTAAATTTTGCCTTATAGCTAGCATAAAGTCATAACTAACAAATGCAATAGTTAATATGCAATAGTTGCTTATTTCCCAAAATCTGATGATTCACTAAAGCAGGCTCACAAAGGAACATTCAAAGCATATGCACAAAATATTAGTGAATGTCTATATGTAGTACAAAATTGCCAAAGGGTGCATGAGTATACAGTCAACTACAATTTTGGAGAATTTACTAGAAAAGTTCAATTATCTCAGCTGCCACAAAAGTGTATGTATAGCAAATAAGGAGATAACTTCCATAGGGATGTACTCCTTGGGAATCAGTCTAACAAACTTTGTAAAAATGTTTAACGGTTTATTAAATAACAATACACCCACTTAAGTAAACTTATGTGGGTGTATTGTTATTTAATAAACTGTTAATCTTTTTTACAAAGTTTGTTTGACTGCTTCCCAAGGAGTATATCCCTATGGGGATTATCTTCTTATTTTCTATATATATTATTTGGGTTTAATACCCCTTGGGAATGATTCTGATTAGTTTTTTGAAGCATTAGTAAACTTTGGGAGCTTTGACCACTTTGGTTCACCCTATATGGGGACCCCCTATTATATATATTTTCTCCAAAAGTTTATGTATATCAGTGGAAAGTGACTTATCAAGACATGAAACATAAGTTGATACTTGCATTGTGTGGGCTATTATGCAAATAGATCTGTGATATAAGGTGAAGTCATTGTTTAGATACAAATAAAAATGAATAATGTACAAGCACTTGAGGATTGGTTATGGCATCTCTAGTGCTGAGTTCAAGTTTGTGAGTTTTGGTTTGTTTTTGCATGGATGTTTATTTTTGTTAGTTGGTAAACATTTAACATTCTAATTAGTGAATGGGATGTGTGGAAGATTACAAAAAGGTCACTAGGTACGTTATTGAAGACAGTTGATCATCTAAACAGGAAACATCACATATATGTTATAATTTAATCTCTTAAAGTGTGCTTGCTGCTAGTAGAACCACTGCCCCCCAGAAGCAAACATAGTTTATGACACACCAAGAAGTGTTGGATAATGAGTGGTTCTTGCTGCTCTGCAAAAGAGAAAAAATTGGATCTATTGCCAGACAGACAGTAACATACTAAAAATTACATTTTACAGAGTGTCTTTGTATTTTTCTAGTGGCATGGTCACTGTAAGCATAAAAGAAAATATAATTTCCATATGTTTACAAACATGTGTAGAAGCTACACACCAAAAAATTATCTGAAGCACAGAGCTTTTTTGAACTATGAGCGAAGCAAAGTTCACACATCCACCTTGGATAACCTCGCAGGGGTTGCTCAGCACAATATCCATGCACTGCTTGCCTTCTGGTTTCCACTTTTATTATTCACACTTCTGACCCACCGGTCTTCTTTGTAGTGCTGTTCCCCACTTATACTGATGGCCCCTCAGGCTCTCCCAGCCTCACCAATTCTCCCAACCTCCCTGACTATCTTTGCGTGCCTCCAGCACACACATCACCTGACTCCACTTTTACTTCTGGGAGAGTCCTCCTGACTCCTGAACACCATCTGTTCCTATTTCCCTGAAGGAGCGAATTCCCCTCGTCAGCACCCTTTCCTTAAGAGTTGTGCACACTTGTGCAATCATTGGGTGCTGGTCACTGCTAAACCCAGGACTGGAGCTTTCTTCCCTCATGAATCACTTTGGAACCTCCCGGTTCTAGGATCCCAAGCAGAATCCAAAAAAACCTTGCTTCCTGACATCTCTCAGCCCCTCTTGCAGAGTCCAGGGTGATCATAACACCCAATTCTACCATGGAATTGCCACACAATACCACAAGTAACAATGAGAGGTATGACATATATTTGTAAATTTGGCCACATCCTTTAATTTAAACATGTACAGTATATACAAAATAAAGGGTTCAAAAATAGAAAACCATAAAAAAATAGCAAAACATGATAAAAACATGACAGCGGGTAAACATGCACTTGCGCACATGCAATGGATGACTAGTTGCTGGATAGTCTTCATCTTGTTCCTGTGACTCCGTTGGATATCTGTTCCTGTGCTTGACCCAGATTGTTCTTGACTACTCTGATTGCCACCTGCCTCCTGATCTTTGTCTGTTTACTGGATTTGCCTCTGTCTTCTGCTTTGTACTTCGCTGCCCAGTTGGCGTGACCCTTGGCTTGTTTGACTATGACCTTGGACTCTGCTGTGGTACCTTGCTGCCCGCCTGGTTTGACCTTGTTTTTGCTTGACATGATCCTGACTCTGGGCTTCTGCCTACACGGTGCGGTCGCCCCATTGGCACCCAAGCTACTTGCTATTCTCTCTGACTCTGTCCCCACCTCCAGAGTCTGTGAAACACAAGTTGCAAGGAAGGCCTCATTGCCCAACCGGTCTCCAACCAGGTATGTGATAGGTCTTAAATCCAAAAAAGTATAAACAGTAATCCTTGCACCCAGTCTCACTCAATTATGGTGGGTGGTTGCTCAAAATACAATAACACATTAAAACATAAAGAAAAAGAAAGCTCAGAGCACACTTCTGGATATTCAGGAATCAAAATAGGGTAATTATACCATCCTGATGCTGCTGACAGCATCATCAAATACAATGTATCCCCTAGAACAAGGTTCCACAAATGGGCGACCGCAGTCCGGACAAGGACCAAACGGCTGTCCCATCTTGACCTCGGCTCCTGATGAACCCAGTGCCCTCCTGTGTAGTCATTGGTAGCGTTTCTACATACAATGACATCTGTGTTCCCCACCAAGCACTGAAGAAGGACAGAAGATACTCTTCCATCCTCTTCAGCTGCCCGTAGCCAGCTCTGCCTCCTGGCCTCTGGGACCCTCTCATATTTACCTCCCAGCCTCATGGCCCCTCCCAGTTCCACCCCAGGCTCTGTGCTGTCCCTCCCAACTCCACCATATATGCAAGTTTTATACAACACTGGCACACAAACCCTGCACCTATTGCGGCATTATGCAGGTATGGGGACATGAGTAATGCAAAAAAATTAAGTATGTAACATGTGTTATCATTGTGGGACAGAACCAGCAGCAGGAGAAATATTTGTATATAGCTTTTTTTTGAGAAACAGGACATTAATTTAAAATGCTTTTGGTGGGATTAAAGGTGGCCATACACTGTACAACCATCGCAAGACCTTAGTCTTGCGATGGTTGTAAAGTGATTAAAAAAACATACGATCTGCCCATCTTGGACAGGCATATCGCACTCTCGATCATCGCAAGCCCGCCCCCCTGCCCCCCTAATTGCAGAAGTTTGACTTCTGCAATTAGAAGAGGTGCTCAAAGTGGTTACTATCAGCGTCCAGACACTTCTGATTACAGCAAACTACTGCTTGAGCAACGTTGAGCAAAGTATCCACTTGTATCGCTGCGGATTGCCGTTTCAATTTCTTCCCAAAGTACCACCAGTGTAGCCATTCATCTCAAACTTATCATGCATGCGTGCAATTGTTAGGCATGTTGGAGGTTCTGTTGCATACTCATGCCTCCATTGTCATTGTACTTCCACAACGTTCTCAAATTTCAAATACCACTTCAAAATGGTCTTACGCTCCTTGAACAACAACCGTGCTTCTGCCATTTTCTTTGACTGTCCTGCCCGTCGCATGGTGATGCTAGCATTCATTCGAATAATGCCATCAATTGAGCGAACATCATACTACACATTGCTACCATAATTCAATTCAGCTTCGAACAGTAATACATAGATGCCATATCTTAAATTGTGTATACATTTGTTGGTGCCCCTGGTATATTAATCCAACTCCAACTAAAATGTATAAACAAAATTATTTACATCTGCTAATGGAGATATCACATAAACCTCATAAGTCAACTCATATAGATCTTTCATTAGTAAGCCCCCTATATTTTTTCACAATTTAAGAATGAATGTTCAGATTCTTGCATAAATCATGCTGTGACAGGTTTTTATGTACATACAAATTCCCACAATGCACATCTCTCAGGATATTTTAGCTATTTTTAAAGGGATTATATGAAATACAGAGAAAACATAGGACAAATATTTATTGTAAGTTTTATTCAAGCTGCAGTCGATGGTCACCTGTTTGCAGAGCACATTGTTAAAAAGTCAGAAACATGAGCATGTACTATTTCCCTTCCTGTCCTTTTAAGAGACAACAAATGTGCTTGGCTCATTGGATCGAAAATAACGTGTGCCAGCAACTACTGTTGTGGTGGATTGGCACGCCTACCACCGATGCAACGCCTTTTTTTTATCATTATCCATTCTTCCTTCATTTTACCTCTGCCAACTTCCACCTTCCTCTCCACCCCCTTTTTTTTCTTCTCTCCCAACCTTTCTCTTTTCTCCCTCACAAGCCCAATCACCTTTCCTTTTCTCTGTTTCTCTTCTCTATTTCTTATTTTTTCTCTTTTATCTGGGACAAAACTGAAACATACTTTTCCCTTCTAGAACCGTGTCACTGGATGGATGCAAAGATGGGTATTTCCTTCCAGGATTGAACAGGAGCCTTTTATGTTAAAATAGACGGTGTGCATTTGGATTGTTTATTGTCTGTGATTCTGTTCATTCGCAATGACTAGCTGTGTCTGGTATTCCCTTTTACACTGGTTGGTTTGTCATTGTGTTACCTTATGAGTTTATGTCAAATCTTCATAAGACATATGTATATAGTTTTATTTCTTGTTTTAAATATTTCCCCTGAGGTGGGAGTAGATAGGAGGTAAATAAAGTATTTGTGGTGCTTATCACTGTGGAGGGGAGTGGCAGGCCCAATGAATTGCAAATAGGGTTATTGTCCAGCCCAGGCATGTCCGGATAATTGCATAGAGTATAGCGGGTCATCAGGTTTTTCAGAAGCCAAGACCCTTTGATCTAATAATAGGTAGACTGGCCAATCATAGAGAGGGGTGGGGAGTTGTAAAGAGGGTTTTGGAAACCCTCCAATCTCCATTAGGCCTTGGGAGTCAACCAATCGGAGGCTTGCCATGCATCCCTATGGACACCAGGGGTATATTAATGATTAAAGGAAGAAGCTAGCTCTCTTTTACCAGGATGGGGCCCTCATGTGATGATTAATGGGTAACTATACCTGTACTCTTTCCCCACTTAACTGTATGTCTGTATGGCGACCACGAAGGGACTCCAGATTTTGAGTATCAGCACAATAGCACCTAGACCTGGTTAATACAGGTAAGGTTATTGGGGTGGTTTTAAAACTGAGGATCAGTTTACCAGTAGTATAAGGCTACAACACATCTGTTTAATTAATATAGGCACTTTTTATGTTTAAATGGGTGGGTATTAGAAGAACTCGAAATATGTGGGAGGATACACCACATCATGTTTTTATTTTAAATATTTAGAAATCACGAAATTGTATGTATATTAGAAGAACCATTAAAAACCGGTCAATTTAATGGGGAGGATATACTGAGTGGGAAGTTTTTACTTTTTGTTATTTTATTTTTGTTTGTGGTTTGTTACCAAAGTAATTTTTATCAGTAAGGCACAGAAAGAGTGTTTTTGTTTTGGTGAAAAGCCTTAAAGTTTTAAGTTGTTGCAACTAAGTGCGTAGTAGTTTTTTGGAAATAGCGTTAAGAGGAAATTTTTGTCGTATGGTATTATATGTGTAAAATACCTTAATTCTTGGAAAAAGGAAGTTTATAGATGTAATAAACTCTTCAGATACATAAGAGCTTATTGGGTTTTATGTGCATATAAAGCTGTGTATGTGTGGTCATTGGACCAGATAAAGATGAATTGAAGGATCGTGGTATGTACCACACAGTTTTTCCTTGTAACTTTCTGGTAACATTTCTGAAGTTGTATCCCAGGTATTAGCCTATAGGTTTAATATCTGTGAAATTTAGCAAAATAAGTTTGCATTGTCTTTACATGTGGAGTACCCTGCTATCCTTGTTTGTTAGAACGTTTGTGATTGGTATGGAGGGCCTTTGCAATTGTTTGCTGTCTCTATTGTCTGCGTAGGTGTTCCCCTATACTATTGTTTGTGTGTTTACAGTATTGACTGTATCCCTTCACCTTTGTTCTTAGTGTCTCCTCTGTCTATTGCCATTCGGGCATAGTCTCAGGCTACACTATTGTTATTGTAAAATCTGGTAACTCAATATTTGTTTGTACAAAATATTTGAGTCATTGTGTGGCATAAGTTTTTGGTGGTTCGTTAGTTTTAAATTTTGTACATCATGGAACATTTGCTGATCAAGATCGCTAAAGTTAAAAATAGTGCTGCAATCTTAAAAATAATGGAGCAATCTAAAAGCCCATGGCAGCAGGTACAAGAGTATGTAAAATTAAAGCTAAATGAGAAACAATTTAGTAAACATGACGGAAAGAATACACTACTCTTTGCTGCCTGTTGGATGGCTAATCAATATGAAAATTTAAAATTGCAGACTGAAACAATAAAAGGAGATCTTGAAAAAGCAAATGCTTCTATCAGTAGTTTAAAGGTGTCTGTGATGAAAGCTGAGACTCGCTACCTACAGCTAAAAATAGAAAATTAAAGATTGCATGCAGGGCTTGATCATATTGCTCAGAGGCTGCAGCATGCAGATTGTGAAGCTAAACGGGTGTCTGCATCTACCAGCAAGGAGACATTTGTTCAACCTCCACATACAATAGAACTTGATGTGGCAGAGGTGGATGTTTCTAATTTCAACAAGAAATTGTCCACATCTAGTAGATGTACTACGATAAATTAATCCTTGGAAGGGCTAAAAACTTTCAAAATTGCCCCTACATATTGTAAGCAGCCAGGAAAAGTTGCTAATGTTCAGGTTTCATCCAATGAATATTCTCAGTCTAAACCCTTGCCTTTCACTAAAAGATGTTTTAACACTTTAGATCAAATCAAATGTTACACCTGTGGACTGTTCGGCCATATTGCAAAATTTTGTTTGTCCACCTATGGTGAAAAGACAGTGAAACAAAATCAATATAGAACAACGAGACGCAATACTGAGGCATAGTCACCTCGCTGGGGAACATGGCCTAGGTTTAACAAATATGAAAGGCCTAGATCATGGGTCCCATTTAGAATTATAAAGGCAGAAAAACAAACATTGGAGACTGAGAATATGCATCTGAAACTTGAAAGAGATGGTTGTGTGGAAGAATTCCAAACTTTCAAAAAAGATTATACTGAATTCTTAAACTGGAAAAGATCAGGAGGAAACTACCTGCAATATATGGAAACCTCTCAGAGAGGGAAAGTTAGATGTTTGTAATGGTTTTTGAGTTTTGTATTTTAGGAAAAATACACGAACAAAAATGGATGATCCAGATCTGACCCGGACTTGGCCTAGGATTTTTGTAAATCAACAGAGGACCTTAAAACTTTTTCTATTTGTTTTTGTTTTTTTAAATATTTTTTCTGGTTTTAAGGAGAAGCCTCTGAATTGGAGTAATTAATTGCAGTCAGGTTCAACTCAATGCTAAATTATTTTAACAGTTTTTCTCCTCTCTCAAGTTTTTGTTTGTGTCTGACTTGCAAATTTGTATTCAAAGTGGTTCTATTAACATGTTGATCACTTTTGTGAGAGAGGCGTTGCCTTTTGTTATGTCACTGCTTAGCGGCATTGTTTTTCTAATGAAGTTTGTATGCATTTTGGAAGGCAACTATGGATTGTTTTTCAGTAAACAAATACAGATTCAATGCTTGTCAACAACTGTAAAAAGAACTGTGCAAGTTAAAAACCCTTGTTGAGTCAGTAGTGAATCTGGATGTTTTGTTTTTTTTGTATCTTTTTTTATTTAATGTTTTTTCTTTCCTCTTTCTCTCTTTCCCCAAGTCTAATGTTTTTGTTTAAATGGAAAGATATGAAGAACATTTACAATATTTTCTTTTGCTTTTTCTACGAAAAGTGTTAAAGCTCCCCTACAGCATTTTGCCTTTGTTAAGTTGTCAACTGAAAAAGTAGCACCAAGTTTAAGAAACCATAACCAGTCTATGATATGGAGAGTATATCACCCAAAGTCCTCACTTCAGTCCTAAAATGTGTTAAGATTACCTTTTGTTTGCATAACTGAGTAACAAGGAATTGATTAGCTATCATATAGATGTGCGGTGACTTATGAGACATATAATGATTGGCAAATTATATAGTACAGTTGTACTTAGAATAATTTACTTTGCTTATTCCTGAAGCCAGTATTAACTGATAACATATCACACTTATCTATATTCCGAAATGAATTTATTTTGTCTGCTTCTTAACACTGCATAATCTGCTTGGTGACTATTTCCTTAGCCTGTTAAAGGAATAAAGTATATGTGCAGTACCAGCCAAGGATGAAGCCCAACTGGGTTTGAAAAACTGGACGCAGATTTCAGAAATAGGATTTGGTGGTATAGTGCTATGGCGACACAGTCACCCACGGAGATTGGAGAGGTCCCACACCCACATAGTGGGAATCAGCAGGAGAAACAGCAGAGTTTTGGCGGGCATATGACAATGGATGGAGACAGAGGGTGTGGTTAGAATCAGAGAAAATGGCTGAAGGTTATGGTTGCTCAAATCTGTTAAAGGTGCAAATGTGAAGAAGTCTCATCGACTGTCTCCGTATATCTTTATCATTTTCAACAAATGTCCTTAATACTCAGCATCTCAAAATAAGAATTATTTTTAAAGTAGTCTTTTCTAAGGTATTATTCTTGAAAGCTTATACTGTGTTTGGTGTGCTAATAAAGTAGAATTTAAGAATCCAGACATTATATATTGCATTAGTTTTCTTTTTTTCCTTTATTGTCACCTGGTAATCCAGATAGTAACACAATTTTTGTCAAGCCATCCTTGGATAGCAGCATTGTCAACTGTGGGGAGGGTAGTGTTAAATGCCCTAGTAAATTTAGATGGACTTGACTAACAAATTAAATCTGCAGCCATTTTTTTTCCTCTTTCTTTTGGAATAAATATTTTACATACATAATACTGTTCATATATTGTCTCCTTTGAGCTCAAAAAGTTAAGTTAATCTTAAGCATAATATCGTTTCTTTACAGTTCTGGCTATTTTCTATTGGAAAATTTCTATTGGATGCAGTTTATAAGATTCAACTTCTTAAATAGGAACTGTTTGCGATTTACTTATTTGTCTCCTGTTGGAGATATGTGTATATATCCATACATGTGTGTATGCATGCCATTTCCTATAGTGATAAAGGACAATTATATTAATCTTCAAGATAATCTATGCATTTTATATGGTAACTAGGTTATTTATTACAGCGGTGGTTCACTTTAGGATATATTGATTTTTATATTCAGATTTATTGTGATTTATTGGTATCTTGCAGGATCAATCATTTTTTATAGAGGCGATGGTATGTTTTTAAAATAATAATAAAGTGTTTATGGATATTAATGAATGTTTCCTTTTTTTATTCCCATTGTGTACATCTCCTGCGGGGGTTTTCATGACTAATTATTCATAAATAAATAATGCTAACCTTTGTAAGCACAGATGCCAGTGTCAAATGGGGAGTCTCACTCCTCTACCTGCCACTTTTGCTGTTGGTCTGTTAAAGGCAATTAAAAATAACAGACTTGTTGGCAGGGTCATCATGTCAAACAAAGGAAACAAAACTAATGTAGTCACCACATCTAAGGATTGATAAGCTGTAATATATTACATTTTGGCTTTTGGATTTCAATACACTTTAATATGAGTGAATATCACCCACACTGTGACTTAACACTTAAGAGCAGAAAATCTGGGGGGCGTGGCCGACTGGCGTGCGAGATGGCGGCTTAAGACCGAAGCTCCATGCACCTGCAGGCCTGGGGTGATCGTACAGCAACGAGTGGGAGACATACTGGTCCCCAAAGCTACTGCCAACATCCAGACTCACCTCCGGTTATGTCCCGCAAACGCAGGAACGGCTCCAAACCACGCAAGTTCGCGGATTTCTTCCGACGGCCCCAGCCGCGGGACGCGCAAGATGGCTGTGGCGGTACTGCTCCTCCAACGTCGCCTCCTTCCACATCTCCCTCTCAGGGCTCTGAGAGGTCGGAGCGGTCCTCACAGTCATCACAGAGGGGTGAGAAGGAGAACACCCCGCGCCGCCTCTCTCCGGTGACAAAGCGGCCAAATCCATCTCAAGCCGTGCGGAGCCCTACAAAATCGAGGCCCCGGCTTTCAGGCCTAGTGGAGGAGGTAAGCCCATCACTCACGCTGGATGACACGAGGGAATTATTTGCTCCCATTGAAAACTACCCCACAGCTGACAGGCCCCTTTCTGATACCACTCTTAAGGATATGCTGGTGTCCCTTAGAAGCTCGCTTAATTCAGACATGCAAGCTCTTGTGCACCAGTTCTCATCTGACCTCCAAGAGGTGGGAGAGAGGGTCACTCATATTGAAGATAAGGTGGGGGACTTCGCTGACACTTTCAACGAATTGGTGGATGACCATAACGATAGGGAGGACGACATCACTTGGCTGCAAACCAAAGTGGCGGATCTAGAAGACAGGTCACGCCGCAACAATATAAAAATCAGAGGCATTCCTGAATCTGTCCGCCCTGATGACTTATCCTCTTATGTGCAAGCGTTCATTAAGGCGATCCTACCAGATGTCTCCCCACCTGACCTAACTATCGATAGAATCCACCGTCTGCCCAAACTATCACATCTGCCAGATGGGATGCCAAGGGATACCCTGCTCCGTATCCACTTCTTCCATGTACGGGAAAGGCTACTCAAGGTGCTAAAACACCCCGCTGACCTCCCCGCCACCTACACAAAGCTTCAAGTGTTTACTGACCTATCTCAATTCACTCTCCAACTCAGAAGAAAATTGATGCTGGTCACAAAGGCCCTAAGAGATAACAAGATTCTATACCGCTGGGGATTCCCGACCAAGCTCATGATAACTAAAGATAATGATCTCTACACGATCACTACCCTGGAACAGGGTCTTACTCTCTTGAAACAGTGGCAGATCTCCCCGGCGGAACTAGATCGCCCACCGCCTCGTACCAAACTGGCCTCTGACTGGCAGGTAGTGTCACGCAAGAGGGGTCCTAGACCAAATGACTGACAACCGCTCCCTGAGCCGTTCTGAATTTAACTTCGCCCACAGTGCCTAGTGGGCCACTTTGGTGATAACACCCCGGTTAATGTTCAGTTGTGACAACTGCTTCCCTGATCCATCAGGGAATTCCTTTTTATCCGACTTGTTCCGTTTTGATGTTTTTTTGTTCGCTCTCTTTCAGTCCTTGTTTTCTTTTCTTTTATCTCCACACCATGGGAGGAGGCACCCCACACCACTGCTCAAGCGACCAACCTGTTGCCTGGATTCCACCTGGGACACCACATCCACAGATGAGGCCACTTCTCCAATGTCAGGTCCTATGAGTCATAGAGGCCTGTACTAACATGTGAGGTCTTGGACTGGCCGGACGGCTACACGCCCATTTAAGGCGGGGCTTGCACTCGCCATTCAGCCCGATCTATCATGATCCAGCTGAACTAAATCTAATTTGCATATTCTTGTGATTGGTCCATCCCCATAGATTAAGGGGATAACGAGATAGTTGAGTACTTCTGAGGAAGGGGTCGTGACCCCGGAAACACGTCAACGACGCCACATTCCAGTGGCACACAGACAGATTGCAGTCTTATAGCTGCTGTTTCTGTGAAATCATCCATACAAGCTGTTTTTTGACCTACCATTGTGAGTACCATTGCAATTTCACTTTTATGTCTTAAAAATAAAAATAATCTGCACTAGGTCGGGCGCCCTTCTGTTCTTTTTGTATTCCAGTTTGTACAGTCTCCCCTGGCTGAAGTGGGGCAGCACACCTAGTGATTTTACACATACAACACTCAACTGCCAAGATCTGTTCATAGCGCTTTGATTACACTATATACTTCTCCAACACGGCCTGACGTCTTGACATGGTACCGTGAGTACTCTGGACACACCTACACACGCTACCCCTGCCCTCTACATGGCAGTACACATTCTATCCATTAATGCCAAGGGCCTGAACCATCCTGCTAAGCGTCGTTCACTTCGGTTGGAAGCCTTAAAGCACCACGGGGCTGTGGTGTGCATTCAGGAGTTGCACTTCTGCAGCTCAGCTCCACCCTTGTGCTCCCACAGGAGCTTCCCAACCATCATTGTGGCTAATGCCCCTTCCAAAACCAAAGGCGTTCTAGTGGCAATAAGAGACTCGGTGTCCTACCTACAACTTGAGACACACACTGACCCCATGGGCCGCTTTATCATTTTAGTTTGCTCCATCAACTCCAGATTGTATACTATCGTCAACCTGTATGCACCCAACTCTCACCAGACACGATTTGTTGACAGACTACTTAAAAAGTCTCGGAAGATTCAAAGGGGGGAAATGATTGTTTGCGGTGACTTTAACTTAACCCCAGACAGGGCAATGGACTCTACTTTTTGGCCACGACGGAGATTACCGTCCCTTCAACCTACCATTAACAGGAATGGATTGTTCGATGTCTGGAGATGCCAGCATGCCAGTGAACGGGACTATACATTCTTTTCCCCTCCACATAATTCATACTCCAGGTTGGACCTGTTCCTGGTGGATCGAACACTGCTGCCCTGGGTACAAAAAACTCTTATCAATGATATCACCTGATCTGACCATGCCCCTGTCTCAATGGTGATATAATCTAGTAACCCTACTTCTAATGTGTTTGTTTGGCGTAACAATGTTTTCCTCTTACAGCAGGCTGACACAGTAAAATCTATCACTGATAGCTTAAGGGAGTTCTTTGATCTTAACGCATCCTCGGTGAAATACCCCTTTACGCTATGGAACGCCCACAAGGCGTACATAAGAGGGCTACTGATCCGGCATGGCTCTAGGTTCAAGAGGCAGAGGTCACAGGCTCTAGACCAGCTCATTTCTGAAATACGTAAACTCGAAGATGACAATAAACAGCAACCATGTCCCACCCGTTCCTCAGCTCTGTCCCAACTTAGGCTGGATCTTAGGAAACTCCTCATGGAACAGCACTGTAGGCAAACAATGAATATCAGATCCAACTTTTATGTCAGTGGCAGTAAAGCCAGCAAACTCTAGGCGTCTCGCCTAAAAGTTAAACAGGCCCGTACGAGAATTCCCTATCTTCTTCGCTCCTCTGACAGCCACAAACTGTACCACCCCCAAGACATAGCTGAAGCCTTCAGTGTCTATTATAAAACCCTTTACAACCTACAGGAGGACGAACAGGCCCACCAGCCTACTCCGCCTGAAATAGAGGAGTTCCTAGGGCCACTCCACTTACCCTCCCTGGCGCCCTCCCAATTAGACAAACTCCAGGCTCCCTTCACACGGGCGGAGCTAGACCAAATCATAAAATCTATGCCCAACAACAAATCCCCGGGCCCAGACAGGTATTCTAATGAATATTATAAGCTGTTTACCTCAATACTTAGTCCTTACCTCCTTCAGGTCTACGACACTGCGGCGACCTCTGCCTCTTTTCCTGCCGAAATGTTAAGTGCCCTGATTGTCACTATTCCTAAACCAGGGAAGACTCCGGACCAACCTCAAAATTTTAGACCGATTTACCTCCTGAATTCGGACGTTAAAATCTACGCGAAATGAATAGCTCACCGGCTAAATGACATAATGCCCACCCTCCTTCACCTAGATCAGAAGGGATTTATATCAGGTCGAGAGGCCCCGGATGCTACTAGAAGGGTCATTGACCTACTGGCGCTCTCGGACGCCTTCTCTGTTCCTGGCTTTGGACGCGGAGAAGGCGTTCAACAGGGTCAACTGGTCCTACCTCAGGGGCGTTCTCCTGAAGTTTGGGTTTGACAAACGTATACCTGATATGATAATGGCGCTATACTCTGCTCCCTCCACGCAAGTTTTCACGTCGGGGGGACTGTCCTCACCATTCACTATCACTAATGGTACAAGGCAGGGCTGCCCCCTATCCCCCTTGATCTTTAACCTACTAATTGAGCCCCTCGCGGAGACCCTGAGGGCCGACCGTGAGGTGCAGGGGATTAGTGTCTGTCCCAACCTCCCCTCACAGAAGATCACGTTATTCGCGGACGACGTTCTCCTAACCCTCATGGCTCCGGAGTCTTCCCTGTGGAGGGCAATGCATGTACTGTCTGCCTTCAGTAAGGTGTCATACTATAAACTCAATGTTGGTAAATGCAATGCTATGGGTATCAATATAGGCCTACCTTCTCGCAATGCTCTACAGGCTGATTATCCCTTTACGTGGACGTCCAGTGGCATCCCTTATTTGGGGACCATCATACCTGATATGACGAACCAAATCTTCCAATGTAATTTTGCTCCGTTCTTGGAACGGTTCCCGTCCGAGCTCCGGGCGCTGGGTAGGGAATTCCTGTCTTGGACGGCGAGACTCGCTGATTTTAAAATGCTTGCCCTCCCCAAACTTTTGTACCTATTTAGAACTTTAGTTATTCCCATACCCGCTGGATATTTTAAGTCCCTACAGACTGCACTGTCAAAATTTGTATGGTGCGACAAAAAACCCAGGTGCTCTCGCACATCACTTATTAAGCACCCTAGAAAGGGAGGCACCGGATACCCCGATCTGAGAGACTACCACCTAGCAGCCACATTAGCGCAGCTTCGAGCCTGGATAACCCCTGCGGGGGATAAACTTTGGCCACTTCTGGAGAGCGGGATGGCTCAGGGAATCTCCTTACACTCCCTCGCCTTTCTTAACTCGAATACTAGTACCTCATTGGCCCAATACTCCTCTCCCATCCAGGCCACTATACAGGCCTGGCGGGTAGCTATGCGTAATGGACCCTCCTCCGACCATCTAGTCACGCCCCCAATCCCTATGTCGGCTTTAGCCATCCTTATCCCAGACTTTCCATACGAACAGTGGTCGGGAAAGGGAATAGAAAAAGTTCAGGACCTACTATTAAACTCCCATATACAGCCTTTCCCGCACATTCTCTCGAAATACGGGTTGACGGAGCGAGACCCATATAGATATCTACAAATTTCACACGCC
The DNA here is from genome assembly GCF_000935625.1 of Nanorana parkeri. Lineage (NCBI taxonomy): Eukaryota > Metazoa > Chordata > Amphibia > Anura > Dicroglossidae > Nanorana > Nanorana parkeri. The sequence goes on along the minus strand of NW_017308840.1, from coordinate 2,117 downwards.
TTGCCCTCACTTCTGTCAGCTTGGCCCCAGGTGCCAGTCCGGGTATAGGAATACCTTTCAGCGAGGCCTGCCCGCAAAGGGGGGATCTCGTTGTTCTATAACTTTCTCCAGAACAAAAACTCCTTCACCAAGCTACCAACCTTTTTTGTGTGGGAAAGGGAATTGGGTGAGTCTTTCCCTCCAGAGACATGGGAGGCAGTCTGTGGCTCCATTCACATCGCCACGAAAAGTGCCGACCTGTGGGAGCTCTTCCACAAAATATCCCTGAGATGGTACCTTACTCCATACCGCCTCGCAAAATTCGCTCCGGCCAACTCAGCGTTGTGCTGGAGGGAGTGCGGGCAGGTTGGTACCCTTCTCCATGTACTATGGAGCTGTAGATCTCTGACAAGCTACTGGAAAGGCATTTTCCGCTGGATAACGGCGATTACTGGATGCCTCACTGCACCCAACCCAGCACTCGGACTTCTACTTATAGAAATTTACCGTTTCCCGGTACCTTTCCGGGCACTGGTGGTCCACGCATTACTGGCAGCTCAGCTCACAATAGTCAGACATTGGAGAAGCCTGGACAGTGTTTGGATGCAAGAAACCCGTCAGACTTTGAGCCTCCACTATGAGCTTGAGAGGCTACACGCGGTTAAAAGTGGTACTCTGCCCGCATTTCACAAAAAGTGGAAATGGTGGCAACCTTAGTCATAAAGCTGTGAGAGCCCTCCCTGTACTCTCCCATATGGGCTTTATCTTCTCCATGCGTTCTCTATTATCTTTAACTTGCCTCCTCTGCATGCCTCTTCTCTCTCTCTCTCTCTCTCTCTCTCTCTACCTTCTCTCTCTCCACCTTCCCTCTCTCTCTGGTTTTTATTTCACAAGCTAAGTTTAATCCTAAACAAAATGCTATTGTGATAATGACTATGGAAGTTGAGCTTGTGATTCCTTTGTTTACACATTACCGAATGTATATTCCTGTTTGTACTGTTGTGTTGTAGCACATTGAGTGCTCGATTTTCTCAACAAAAGTTATGCAAAATTATAATAAAAATCTATTTTGGAAAAAAAGAGCAGAAAATCTTATACCTGGTTTTAAGAAAAAATGATGAATTGTGCTCCTTTGGGTGCATTCCAAGCCTCCGTTTGCCTATCCTTTGGAGAAACTAATCAAGAGAAATCTATAAGAATGGCCATATAAAGGCTTTGCAAAGGACAGCCTTTTACAAAGTGTTGTGATAGAAATAGCTGCAGTTAATGATAAGCGATGTGAATCCTTGTGTTGCTGTGTGTTGCTGTTTACGTAAGTCTGTGACTTCCTGAAAAATTATATAGCACTGCTCTATGGAGTCAATGCCAAGAAGAATTGCCGCAGTATTGAAGGCAAAAGGTGGCCCAATGAAGTACTGATGGGTTGCTCATAATAATCTGGCCACTCAGTGTATATAGATATATAGACATATATAGCTATATATACAGTATATCTCTATATATAGATATATATACCGTATTTTGCGCTCCATAAGGTGCACCGGTACATAGGACGCAGGCAGTTTCTGTCACAGTTTCTGTGACAGAAGCTGCAGTAAGTGACTGCTGAGACAGATGGCACCAGGGGCGGACTGACAACACACTGGGCCCCCGGGCAATACAAGATTATGGGGCCCCCTTGTGCTCCGCCCATATACAAGTCCCTCCCTCACGCCCCACCTGCATAGACATTCTTGGGTCAGAGAAATTTTTTCTCCACATTATTTTTCAAATAGTGGGCCAATTGAATTGCCGGGGAACTGGTGGGCGAATTTCAAAATCTAGACCAATATAGACAATTTGAAAGTGAGCTAAATGGCAGAATGCATGGAAGACCTCAGACCGGAACCAATACACGTCACACTTCAGACCAGAACCAATACATGGCAGAACTCTGGAACCAATACACGGCAGATTGGGCAGTTAGAATGACACATACACAGTGACATCTCTGGGATCAGCCATCACACACAGTCTGATGCCTGTGTGATGTCATCCACACACACGCGTTAATGGGCAGCTCCTTCCATGCCAGCACACGTGTTCTCCTTTAGCAGGTGGGTGCAGCTGTGTTAAAGCTGCGACAGTAGTGTCTGTTG
>NW_017308839.1:107019-134155 GCF_000935625.1 Nanorana parkeri | reverse complement strand
TCAAAGTAAAGTTAAAAAAAAAAAGTTTTTTAAATTAAATTAAAATAAATCTAATAATCAAAAAATGTTTATTATTCTATAGGGTCTTGGCATTCAGAAAATATATAATGTTGGGGGGTTTTAAGTAATTTTCAGGCCTAAAATGTGGAATATAACATGGGTACAAAAAATGAAAAAAAGGCCTCAGTCATGAAGGGGTTAATAATCAAAACCTTCCTTTAAAAACTGCATGTTGTGTTTACTTCTGTTATCTTTGACTAATATATACATTTGTTTGATGATCTTAAACATTAAAATGTGACAAACGTGCAAAACAATGAAAAATCAGGAAGGGGGCCAACACTTTTTCACACAACTGTGTGTGTATATATATTGTATATACGAGTGACATTGGTTATGCAGTATAACTACCTTGTGTTTTGTTGCTGTGCTCAGTCTTGCCATGATGTATGACCTGTGATATGACTTACACAACCTAACCTTAGTAGCAGAGTTTGACTGTTCCTCTCCCAGTTTTAAAGCTGAACTTTACCCCCTTTTTCTAAAAATCACATCAGTATGCAGCTCTGCATGCTGATTTAAAATCATCTTACATTCATTAGTTAAACAAACTTGTTTTTCAGTTACGAGTAGAATTCATCTACTTTCTGGTCCAGGTCTGGCACAAATGATGTAAGTGCCAAAGCGTTGCATCTTGGGAAGGTTACATCAGCAAACCATTGCTGGGAAATCGCATCTGTAATTTCATGAGATCTCAGGGAAAGGCATTTTCTTATCCTGAGATGATGTGCATGGTCACATGTCCTAGTCACATGTTCCAGATTTTCAGGAAGTAAAGGAAGAGCTAGTAGATTGTCAATACTAATTATTTCTAAAAGTGTGTTTGTTATTTTAAAGAGTTGGGTAAAGGTCCGCTTTAAGCTACCTACACAGCTGTTTCTGTTTCAGTTAATGAGTGTTTAAGCCTACCTATGAAAGTGACGTTCATTAGCACCTGTTTGGTATGATTGTTTAATTATACACATGACTCTAATCCTAAATAATCCCTGACTTTGTGCAAGTGTAAAGGTGCCCATACACCTTACGATTATCGTACGAAACTTTTCGTCCGATGATCAAACCGTCATACGATTGTCGTACAGCGGCCCCATCCTGCCCCGATTATCGCAACATTCAATCAGCGGCAGTTAAAAAAAACCCACCTGGACGAATTGTGGTAAACGACCGCACAAATTTTCATTTGCGCATGAGCAGTGTTAATCGTTTGACTTTTGGTATAGGGAAACGCCACCAACCTTGCGAAAATCGTACGATCGACCTGAAGTTTCCGAACATGCAGGAAAGATAAAAGTCGTACGATTGTACAGTACTGGCGGTTGCACACTACCCATACACCTTACGATTGTCCTACGAAAAGTCGATCGCATACGATTATCGTAATGTGTATGGGCACCTTTAGAATTGATGCTGGTTTGAAGCCAAAGGGTAGTCACAACAAATATTGATTTGATTTAGATTTTTCTGTTCACTCACTTTGCATTTTGTAAATTAATTAACCTAAACAATAAAAATATATTTTTGAAAGCATTCTTACAGCGAGGAAAATAATTATTTGATCCCCTGCAGATTTTGTATGTTTGCCCACAAAGAAATTAAAGGTCTATAATTTTGTTATAGGTGCATTTTAAATGATAGCAACAGAATATCAACCAAAAATCCAGAAAAAACACATGATACAAATGTTATAAATTGAGTTGCAGTTCAGTGAGTAAAATAGGCATTTGTTCTCCTACCAACCAACAATAAATCTGGCTCCCACGGACTGGCAGACTGTGGTACACAGATTAGTCCAATTTAAGAAGCTGCTCCTAACGATAACTCGTTATGTATTGTGGCAGTGTAAGCCAATGCCACGGTGTATTATGGCGACTTTGGCACCCAGGACTCTCAGCCAAAGGGGCTGGGAGGGTCCAGAATATAAACAATGTTTTAAGGAAGAGCCTGGTTTTTTCAGGTCCTTCCAGGTTTTCCTAAATGTAGCTGGGATCTAGAGCTCTGGGTGGGATGAGATCCCCAGTCCTGGGGCCAGGCGTTACCAATGACCAGTATAGCTGGATCAGGTGGCTGAAAGCAGCCTTATTAGGAGTCCGGACCAGAGTACAGAGAGGAGTGTTGGAGTTGTGTGTGTGCAGGGGGCACACGGACACACGCAGACTCTGGTGCGTGCTGGACGCACACGGAACAGCCGGGGGAGGCTGGGAGAGGTCAGGAAGGACGGTGACCCTAGGACCTCAGGTACACACTGCTAAGAGAGCAGATTGAGGGCTCACGATGGGTGAGCAGCGTAAGTGTCTTGGATCTGTGGAAAGCTACAGAGCGAAGCTAAAAAGACTGTCCTTTATGTTGCAGCTAGAAACCATCTTGTGCACAGGGGAGGTCTACCCTGTGGATGGAATTATATATTTGTTTGCCCTTTTAATAAACTGCGTTTTACTGGACTTACCTGGACTACAGTGGAGTGTCCTTGTTACTAGGGATGTCCCGATGCCACTTTTTCAGGCCCAAGCACAAGTACATCCCCTCATGTACTTGCCGATACCAATTACCGATACTTTTTCTTAAAGGGACAGCTTACACAAGGCTTTCCTTCCTCTGCTGGTTGTTAAATGGAGCAACAGGGGTAGGAAAGGAACATGCGTATATTCCATTGGGAAGTGGTGCATTACAGTTAACCTGTTGCCATGGGGTGACTGGAACCTGGCGCAAAGTACAGATTCTATAAGACTTTATAAGCAAGTATGTAAACCGTATGTGACAGAAGCGCCAGCGGCTTGTATCCAAACACGGAGAATATCTGCAGTAATCTCAAAGCAAACCGCAGGTGGGGCAGGCTCTCAGACAAGCTCTGGGGAAGCCTCAACTCTGGAAGAAACAAAATACAAAGAGCACCTCCATCGCGTAAAAACGTTTTAATAAAGTGGATTTAAACAAGTTAAACCATACTCACAAAGGTAGAATTTTTACAGGCATGAATAGATAAAAACGTGAAAAGCTTAGCCCACCGGCTACTCTTCCTCCCTGAGGTTTATGTTTCCGAGGCCACGCCTCCTTCATCAGAACCAATAGGGAGTGTTCAATTGGTTCCCTTTTTCAAAGCGCGACTCAGCTCAGGCTTACCATTAAGAAACACCTGGGGTCACTGGGATTCGAAATGGATTTTCCCGCTTAAGCTAAAGGCATATTATAAATTATCCTTAAAGCTGTATGTGTAGCTGGAAGACTACGATCATTTACATATAAAAAAAATTTGCGTGATACCATGATCGAAAGGAAGAGGTTTCTAATGATTAAAAATGCAAATACAAATAAGAATACAAATGTTCACCCAAATATACTACATACATATCTTAGCATATGATTTAAAAAGCAAATGCTGGTTTTATACATAGCCTAAAAGAATTAAAATAATTAAAAAGTTTTTTTTAAATATATAGCTTTATGAAATGTATGATGAAGATAAAAGAATGTTTTAATGAGATCGGGCATATGTACCGGGAAATTCTGTCTCAGTTTTTCGCTGCTGCACGAAATGGAACAATTAAATTATTCAGAGTCTATAATCATTCAGAGTCCATAAATAGCCAAAGCCAGGATGGACTCTGTTTAGCCACAGTCATATCACAGTTTGAAGTCAAAGCAAATGGCTGACAGAATAACAGGGACCAGAGGACAAGCTGGTGCTGTAACCAGAGCAGCAATTGGAATCTGCTTACCAGGATTTCAAAACACTAGAAAGGACCTACAGTGACTCGTGCTTAGTGCAGGGGTGCCCACAAGGTCGATCGCGATCTACCAGTCGATCGCGTAGCGATCACTGGTAGATCGCCATGTCCTCTCCTCCCGCCGCTTCTCTGGATCCCCGCTGCTCTCCACAGCGGGGATCCGAGAAGAAGTGAAGGAACCGGCGGCGGGGGAGGGCGGAGGACGGAGCCGCTGTTACTAACTAATGCAGAGCAGTGAGGAGAGAGAGAGACGCTCGGCCAGGATCTGACAGCCGGCGCCTGTCTCTCCCCTCACTGCTCGTCTGTTCTGTCACAGCAGCTCTGCCCCCCGCTGCTTGGCGAGGGGCCTGCCTGCGCAGCCTACGCCCCCTCCCGCCCCTGAATGCAGGTGTTTTTTCGTTGGTAGATCTCAATGAGCTCGTCATTTGAAAAGTAGATCTCCAGACGAAAAATAGTGGGCGACCCTGGCTTAGTGCATTATGTAGGATTTATACTTGGCACTAGGGCTGCAACAACTAATCGACGTGTACTACATATACATTACACACGTCCAGTACACTATAGCAATAGATTTACAGCCAGCCCCGTCCCAGCTTCCCTCACTTACAGTTTCACTCTGATCTCTGTTGCCTCTTGTAGTCGACGCTGGGCAAGATCGCTGCATCGCGTCTCGGTGCTCAGCTTGTGGGAGGCGCTCGCAATTCTGCCCTGCTAACATGAATCGGTTAAATCATGATCCATAGTACATATACAGCACATACGTCCAGTATACTGCAGTAATAGAGTTACAATTCTCCCCTGCTAACATGAATAGGTTAAATCATGATCCATAGTACATAATAGTACATAACATGTAGTTGTACTACGGATCATTTAACCCATTCATGTTAGCAGGGGATCATTGTAAATCTATTGCTGCAATGTACGGGACATTTGTGCTGTATATGTACAGTACATATAGATATACAATTCTGCACTGCTAACATGAATGGGTTAAATGATCCGTAGTACAGGGCTACATATCATGTACTACGGATCATTTAACCCATTCATATTAGCGAGGGATAATTGTAAATGCATTGTTGCAGTGCATTCTATATGTACTATGTAGTATATAGTACATGTACATATAGAGCGCCTGCAACAATACATTTACAATTATCCTCTGCTAACATGAATGGGTTTAAATGATCCCTAGTACAGGGCTACATACAGATCATTCATTCCATTCATGTTGGAGTATAATTGTAAATGTATTGTCTGCACTGTATTAGCAGTGTGTACTCTATATGTACTCTGTAGTACATATAGAGTATATACTGCTAATACAGTGCAGGCAATATATATGGTAGTTGCTTAATAGAACCCAAATCTGCCCTCACTCAATGTGCCGGAGAGAGCAGGGACGAGTCAGCGGCAGCGCTGGTCCAGTGGGAGGAGCTCCAGGTAGGGTCCTAATTAAGCTGGCTTAGAGGTGTCTGCCAGCTAAATTAGAACACCACCTGGAGCTCCTCTCGCCGGACCAGCGCTGCCGCTGACTCGTCCCTGCTCCTGACTGGCCACTGCAGGGTTTTCTTTTTCTTACTTACCTCGCCGAGTGTCGCGTCACTGCTGCTCCGGTGGGCGGCGCTCTGAGCGGGGTCATCTGGCAGTCTCCGGCCACCTAAATTAAGACGCATGCGTGTTTTTTTTCTGGATTTTTGGTTGATATTCTGTATCTATAATTTAAAATACACCTATGATAAAATATTATAGACGTTTAATTTCTTTCTAAGTGTGCAAACGTACAAAATCTGCAGGTGATCAAATAATTATTTGCCACACTGTATGTAACGCTTCACTAGGAAACAACGCTGAATTAAATTGTGTGGTTTGCCTTCAATGAATCACAGCTACAGAGCTTTTTGGTTGCGACAATGGATGCGAGTCAGCGACCCTTGGCTTCAAGCGGGTGTACTTATACCACAGCAGGCAAAGCAGCGTAAGGGGTTAATTAGCAAGTAAACAATTCAATCAGTATTTCATCATACAGAATTCAAAAGGCAAGGTTTAATCTCAACTTGGTAATGTTTAGAGCAATGTATTATATCATACATGTATAGGAGGTTAATGTAAATGAGGAATTATTAAGAATTGTTTCTAATGATGACAAGTTGGTTCCTGAAAGTTTGTAAGCTTGTTTGGCAGTCGCTCTGATTCCTCTGACTGACAATTGTTTGTATGCTGAAATGTAATTTTTTTTAATTCCTGCAGATCTTCATTTTTTAGTTATACACATTGATATTAAGGCTCTTTTAACATCAACAATGGTTTTTGACCAAAGTCATTACAAGCTGATTTCCCTGCAAGAAAGCATGTGCTGACAGAATGTGGAGTCTGTTACTGCTAATCTCTTTTTCTGAACATGCTTTATGCCTGGATACATTCTAATCCAATTTCTTTAATCCTTTGAGTCAATGACCTAAACTAAATATGCAAATCAGAACTTCCCACTTCATTCTGTTTTTTTAATCTCCATGCTTGTTCTGAATCACGATCTGAAGCCAGAACAAGCCAGGCAAATAGTATTCTTAGTAGAAGGTCAGCAATGGCAGCCTCCATATTTCTCTCCATATTTCTTACTCTATATAATGGCAGGGACAGGGAGTGAAGAGCACAGCCACCTGTTTAACTTGAATGTAAAATAGTGTCAACTAGTGAGATAGGGTAGGGACAGTGAAGAAGAGCTGCTGGGCATACTGCAAATTAATGAAGAGGTTGAAACATTAAGGTTGGTTAATTTTACTAGTGCATACATATTAAAAAAAAGTTCAACCTCTAAATTTGACAGTGATCGTGTTTTCTTTGGTTATCATTGGAAGATATCCATCCTATGTTTTGTTTTAGATACCTATGGGTCTTATTAGAATTTTTGCAGACCTGGTGTGCACAAGCTAAAGGCTTAAGGGGTAATTCCACCTTCCTAGGTGAATTTAAGAAACTGGAATTACCCCCTCCAATCCGGCCCCCTCTTTAAACTGCGCTGTCATGTACTCAATGTGGCAGTGCTTCGACAAAGGGGGGAGAGGGCCAGATTGGAGGGGGTAATTCCATTTTCCCAAATGCACCTGGGAAAGAGGAATTACCCTTCAATTTTTTTTACCCACAAGGTAATTATTAACAGTGTAAAACATACTTGTGAATCGTTTGAAGTTTTTAACTTATTTATTTTAATAGATGGGACTCAGAGACATATGTCCACTTTTTGCATCTGCTTTTATCATACTCTTAAAGATACCAAAGGGAATATTACTATTTGTACCATTATTACACATGATGTGACTTGACAGAATAGGAAATTTGGTAACTCAAGTTAAGTGGGCAAAGCGAAAATATTTCATGCATCTGAACCTTCCCTTACGTCTCTTCTCTTTTACAAGATGTTTACGGAAATTCATATTTCTCTGTTACAGGTGAAGCAAATGACAAAGATGTTCAAGTTGTGGAGTTGCCAATTGTTGACAGTCTCCATCCAAGGCCTCCTTACCTACCACTTGGAGTACCAGAAGACCTTGCAGATCGGTTGATTGGTTTACATGGTGACCCAGCTGTTTGGTGGGTCTCTCAGTTTGTAAAGTATTTAATCAGGCCTCAGCCTTGGCTGGAAAAGGAGATTGAGGAAGCCACAAAAAAACTGGGATTTAAACATCCAATTATTGGGTAAGCATATAAAGCACATCTAGTTAAAGTAATATTAAAGTCAAAAGGAGTTTAAGCTATTTCAGATGCTGATGAAATCCCTTACAATGAATGCTGCTTCTTGATGTTTAAAAGTTTGTTTCCTGCAGCATCAGCTGGTCCCCTGACCTCTGGTCCTGACTTCCTTTTTTTTTTGAGTGACTCCTTTCTCAAGTAGAGTGCTATGCAGCCACCTTTCACACTTGTGTGTGCTAGTAAGCTGTGTGTGTCTCCACAGACACAGCAAATCAAGCTACCTCCCTCCCCCCTGGCCCCCTCTCCTCCCTTCTCCAAGCTAGTAGATGAACAGTTGCTGGAGTCTGCTCTGCCCCTTGTGATCTTGTACAGGAAGTTCAGGAAAGTTGAGTTAAGTGACTTGGGAGCAGCTGGAAAGAAACTTGATGATTGGTAAGTATTTGGACAAAAACATAAAGCCCTATTTTGCTGGGCAATGTAAATTTATTTGATCTGGATGCATTATTGAAAAAAGTTTGAGAGTTTAATACTAATTTTAACTGATGTAAAATCATTGTTCATATTTTATTTACTATTTTGTTTTATTAAGGAATTTTCACATACAGTATCAATGTGACAAAAGTTTGACATTTGGCAATAAGCATTTAAGGGATTAATGAAAGTAGATAAAACAATATTAAACACACACCTTTGTCCTTCTTGCAGAACAATAGTTGCATACGTAAACCGACAGGTTTAGTTGATATGATGGGACACATTAAGCCATTGAGGCCTGTTTCTATATCCTTTATAATACATCAGCCTTGATGGAAGGTGTAAGGAAGAGATAGGTGTGTAACCTCAAATAACGTATCCCATTTCGGCATTTCTAACAATAATGTCATAGAAAGCAATCTTCACATTGCTACATAAAATGAAGTACCATACAGATAAAACAGAATCTAGTCATTGCACTAGATGAAACAGTTAGTTTGATCCTATAGTTACGGTGTATAAAGAGGATTATGAAATCATAATTCCCAGGCTTTATGAAAAGTAAAAAACCTGTTATTTTTTTAAGGCAAACATTCGTTCATAGGAACATTGTAAATTCACTCTTCAAACAAAGTCCGTATGATTCGGAGGTGAGGGACCATGCCACAGTTGTGCTATCTGGGTCTTGGCTGCGTATAGAATATGTAATATGATTGACCTGGACCATATGGAAGAGAGGATGATGATAATTGGAGTAAGGCTAGAGCTACATTTGGGGAAATTATATCTTGTGCCAGGTCTGAAATCAATTTGAAGATTTGATTTCAGAAGGACATGAGAGATTTGCTATGCCAAAAGATATGGATCAGTGAGCCGGTTGACCCGCAACCTCTCCAACAAAGAGGTGATATGCCCTTAATAAATTTAGAAAGCTTGAATGGGGTAATGTACCACCTATGGAGGAGTTTTTGTTGTTGTCCCCAATGATTAGAAGAACAGTGTGATACTTTGAAAGATAGTCCAATAGCGTCCTGACATTGCTCTTCTGTGAAAGATGTGCCCATATCTCTTTCCCATTTGATCATAGAATTAGATTTAGTAAAGTATTGTTTATCCCCACATTTATTGTAAAACAAGGCAATGCCTTTTATTTACCAATGATTCCTCCTGGAGAAATTAAGAATTGACAGGTCAATTTGTAACATTATGGGGATGTGATATGTAGAAAGGAAGGATTTTACTTGTAGGATTTTACTTGTATGATAGAATTCCCTATTGGGGATACCAAATCAGGCTTGTAAGTCAGAAGAGTTTACGACCTGTCAGTGTCACAAAGAGACACTTGTTGCCTGGTATTTTTTTTATTTTTTTTTATTTTGTTGTTAGTTTTCTAGCTAGATATACACCTGCCTTATTGTTCAAGGTATAGGAATTTGCCCTAACCTTTTTCAAAGTATGTTCAAAATTGTGGAGCGGCAGTATGCAAAGCTTTTGCCTCAAATCTAAGAGCTTAGAGGCTCAAGGGTGTGAGGGCTGGAGCTCATTCTGCTGATCCGCAATCTGAATTTCATGTAGTAATTGATCAAGTTGTTGAGCTCCAGATTTCTTCATCTACGCACCTATTTTTATACACACCAACCTCAGGTAAGCCTTCTGCGCATTCCATAATGTCAATTAACGTCACAGGTATCGTTCAACTTAAAATAGATTTTCATTGCTTCGGATAGACGTTGTTTATGTTCAGGATGGGCAAAGATAAAGGTGTTAAGCTTCCAAAGAAAGTTCTTTCGGACTACATGGCCATCGTTTATCTGGTTCGAAATCCGAGCATGGTCTGACATGCTTTTCTGGTTTTGCGTTTGTTGGTCAGAAATAGGGTTGCACATATACCAAGTACAGTACTCAGTGCAAGTAGGAGTACATGTACCGATACTTTTGAGCTCCAAGACTAGACTAGAGAAAATTAAAAAAATTAGGAGGCAGCTGTCATTTGTAAGGAGGACACGGAGCTCCTGGGATTTGTACATCTCCGTTTTAATGTACGATTTTGTTTTTATAAATAGAAATAAAGAATGCACAGATACCAGTACGAGTACTGGTACTTGCCGAGTACTTACAAGTACGAGTACTGATACATTTTTGTTTATTGTCATGTGACAGTTTTTCTAAAACAATATCGACTAATGATTTCAGGACAGTGGTGGAGCGCCAGAGCCAGGTCCCAGCTGCAACCCTGGTAGTTCTCATGAAAATGCCAAGTATCTGCACTGGTACTCGAAAAGTATCTGCATCCCTAGTCAGAAACATGTCTATTCTAGAATATGTGTTATGTACATGGGACAAGAAAATGTAGTCTCTTTCACTTCCATGAAAACACTTCCAAATATTAAGCAGGTCATATTTATGGAGTAAAGTGCCAATGGTTGAGAGGGAACATCTGCTATGGCTCGTAGTGTCTAAATCAGGAGTGTCCAAACTCCGGCCCTCCAGCTGTGGCGAAACTACAAATCCCATGATGCATCTCTCTCTGGGAGTCATGTATGTAGCTGTGAGAATCCTGCAATGCCTCATGGGATTTGTAGTTCCACCACAGCTGGAGGGCCGGAGTTTGGACACCCCTGGTCTAAATCAATATCATATATGGCGTTAAAGTCGCCTCCTAATAATAAAGTATCAAAAGAATATTTAGCGATTATTTTCATTTATGGAAGAAAGAAACCTTCTTCATAGACAGTATTGCACATTGCGAATGGTGCATTTCACAATAACATATCTACCACATGGGTCCGATATACATTCTTCCAGCTGAAATGGCACATCAGTTTGGATTGCAACGAGAACTCCAGCGTGTTTCTTAGCTGTGGAAGCAAAATATATAGAAGAGTAGTCCTTTAACCACCTCCGGCGCGGGCCGGAGTAAAAACACGGCCGGCTAATCACTGATAACACTAAACTGATGAGCGGTAAAAGCTTTTAAAGCGTCGCCCATGGCCAATTTTGGGTACGGTAATTTTCTGCGATTTCGCGGGTGCGCGCAATTTTAAAGCTTGACATGTTTGGTGTCTATTTACCCGACGTGACCCGATCTTTTATATTTTACCAAAAAACTGGGTAATAATAAATGTTTCCTAACATAATGTTAAAAAAAACTTTTTTTTCCCCAAATTTTCTGTAATTTTTCCTAATTATAGTAAAAAATAAAAACCCCAGTGGTGATTAAATACCACCGAAATAAAGCTCTATCTGTCCCCAAAAAATGGTATAAAATTCATTTCAGTACAGCGCTGCATGACGGAATAAACGTCAGTCAAAGTACCGCAGCGCTGAATACTGAAAAATGGCCTGGCCAGGAAGGGGGTCTAAACACCTGGTCTTGAAGTGGTTAAAGAGAACTTGGGAGTTTTTCCTTGCGCAAAGTGAGTCTCTTGCACGAACAGGATGTCCGCCTGCTTATTAGTTTCCTTTAGCAAAGCCGAGCGTTTAAATGGACTGTTCAGCCCTTTTTCATTGATGTAAACAATTTAAAACGGCATGGTTACCTCGGCTTATATTCGGGACGGCTTATACTCGAGTATATACGGTACATTGTTTGCTGTGGAAGAGGCAAAGCTAAAGGTGACTTACCATATGATAAAGATGACCGGTATCCAAAAACAGGATAGTGATGTGGAAACATTGCCACGGAAAAAATGGTGCTTGAAGCCTTTGATGAGGATATAGGAGATAACTGGCAAACTGGAGCTGAAGAAAAAAGCACAGGAAAAACAGAAAAAAGCAAAAATCCCATAAAAACATAATGAGCAGGAAGCTTGCTAAACATGTGGGGAAAATGTGGATTAAATGAATCCGAACTACACAATAAGGATTAGAGGTGAAGAGAAATATTGAAGACTCATGATCTTAGCCCTGGGTAGAAGCTGAGCTTGAAAGGAGCTTCTTCAGGTTATGTCATCATCATCCTGATGCGATGACGGGATATCATGTACATTAGTAGCATGTTTTTCCAAACACTTTTCTCGCAGGAAGCAAATCCCTGCATCCCCTGATGAGATTACATATTTTTTGCCTTGGAAACAAAGGAGAAGCTTAGTTGGGTGACCTCATTTGTAGGGGATGTTGTGGTCTCGGAGGGCAAAAATAATTGAACCCAGCTTTTTCCTATTTAGGATAGTGGACTGTGACAGATCAGCATAAAGGGTTATCCCAGTAAAATGAGATGTCACCCATGTCTTGTTTCTTGCTGCGAACATGGCAGATTCGTTGACGTGAAAAAAGTGAACTCTCGCACGCACATCTCTGGGAAGGGAATTCCGCAGTCCTTTGGGCCCGGCAAGCCTGTGGGCACTAACGCTAGTGAGTTTAGATGGAGTAACATTAGGCACCAATTCTGCCAAAAGACGTTAACTGTTGCGGTGCCACAGATTCAGGGACACCTCTAAATTTGATATTGTTTCTTCTCAAACGATCTTCTAAGTCAGATAATTTGAGTTTGATCCATTGAAGATCATCAGAGCGCCGCTGATAGTTGCCCACTAAGTCGTTGTGGCCCTCAGACAACTCCTTCACTCTATCCTCCACTATCAGGGCAGAGGTGCTGGTAAAGTAAGAGAGGGAAGAAGATATTTAGGGTTCGGTGTCGCTTTGTTATCATTGCTTTACAGGCTGTTGGATCAGAGCTACGCTAAGCCGCAGCCATCTTTTTCGCCCCCCCATAATTTTACAACCATCACATCATTAAACTAAACCAGTTTCTTGTTGTTGCATTTTTAATGCACCAGTTATTCATATTCATGAGAAGCTGATTCCCTGTATTTTCCTATTTTCCCTGGTTTGTTTAGTTAATCTACCAGACCACATTTGTTCAGCTGTTTAGGTGCTTGGTTCCAGATTTGCACCCCTGTACATTTTGGACGCCCAGATAATCGACTATAAGCTCTACAGCCACCCGAACGCATGTATGTAAACAGCCATAGCTTGGTGTTTACTTTTGCTGTCAGTTTTAAAAAGCCCACCTGCATTCAAGAGTCTCCAGTCCGGTTGTTTAATTACAACGGCCGGACAGGAAGGGGTTAAAGCTGTTCTTTGTGTGTAACACTGGTAAAATTCTACTTAAGACATTAAATATGAACACACATCCCTTTGCATCCCTATACTCTCTGCATGATATAAGTACAGCACTAAGTTGGGTTTAATGTTTACTGATGGATTCAAGTCTTCTTTGGATGAGCCACATTTATTTTGTGGCTGTGTCATCCATGAAAATATCTCTCATGCTCCGTTCTCTGTGAAAGGAACACAGTAGTATGCCAGATATTACACTTGATTTTCTTCTCCTGGAAAGATCTTCTAAAATGTGAAAGGGGCCACTGTTGATTAGCTGTATATACTCGACCGTCACTTTAACTGTTACCAAACGCCGTCTCTAAAAATGTCACTTTAGTTGAAAGCGTTAGGCTTTATTGGCATTATATTCTCTTTAAAGAAAATGTTCACTTTTACATGTATGTGGTCCAGTTATAATTTTGCTAGGGATGCACTGATACCGATACTGCACATTTTCACAAGTAATCATACTTGGGAACCCCGTTGCGCG
The DNA here is from genome assembly GCF_000935625.1 of Nanorana parkeri. NCBI lineage: Eukaryota > Metazoa > Chordata > Amphibia > Anura > Dicroglossidae > Nanorana > Nanorana parkeri. Next base: position 120,613 of record NW_017308839.1, on the reverse strand, counting down.
CACCCGCTCTAGAGACTGATCGCGATCCCTGGTGAGATCCCACACAGCCCCCCTGAGATCCTATTATTTTGCATATATAATGTATTGCTGGGATTTGTAGTCCTCTATAGCTGGTGGTATTCTGCATTGCTGTATAATGTATTGTTGATATTTGTTGTCCTTGTACAGCTTGGAGTCAGTGGAAAAACTACCAGGGGCGAAGCATTGCAGCTGGGACTGGGCCCTGGCACTCCCACCACTGTCCTAAAATCATTGGTCTGCATTGTTTTAGAAAAACTGTCACATGGCACAAAAAAAAAGTATCTGTAATTGGTATCGTCAAGTACTTGAGGGAGAGTATCTGTACTTGGTCTGGAAAAAATGGTATCGGTTGACCCCTAATTTTTCCCCTCTGCATTGCAAATTGATTTGTTTCTGCTCAAACAATGAATTCTTCCACCTGAGCAACTCATTGTTGCTTCTTATAACCCGTTATTTGTGTGCCTAGGTCACTAGATGTGTTTAATACCTTCTTTCCCCTAGGACTAGACATTTACCTTGCAATAGTGTGATTAACAGCTTCTGTCTGACAGCTGTTACCAACACTAAAAGAATCTTGGTGAAACTGACTAAACAGCACAGCTAACACAATTGTGGTCTTCCAGACAGCTGGACCGCTCTGCAGTTAGAACAAAAAGACACTTTGAATAATGTATCAAGGTAATAATTAATCTCATACTACATGTTTATATTTAAAAAAGCATCAGTCGGACTGTTCATGCAGTTCTCTTTGGAACTGTAGATCAATGGCTATCTAAATGAGGCAGCCATCGCAGTGTGGTATTTGCTTATGCAGTTGTATTGGAGTTCATTAGGGTGATAATTAGAAGGAAGGCATTTTCAGTGGATACTTTATCAGCAAGGACCCAAAAATCACTGAACAGAATGAAGACAGATATTCCCTGATGAGTCAAGTTTATTTTGTAGTAGTTACCACAAATTTCACGTGTCTTGCATAGTCTTGTTCATTATAGCCTGGCAAATGTATATGTGCACATATTTTTTTACTGGTTATGAACCTATGTACATTTTTATATGTTGCACATATGTACCTGCCAGGACCTGCTGTTTAACTGGCAGCACGGATCCTCATCTGTCTAGCATATCTTATAAGCTGCAGTGTGACCACTAATTGGCAGAAGCAGGTGTATTTATTCCCTCTCCTTGCCCTCAACATCAGTGAGCAGTGGCATGACCTCATATGTCGGCTACTGCTCTTATCAGATGACTAGGGGTGGGGAGATAATACTGCACAGTAGTCCTTAACTGTACATGATGTAATCTACCTGTCTGTACTGTATGACGGGGCTGTGTAAATCTTAGGAATTCATGGACAGAAATACAAATCCCTTGACAGGTAACAAAGCTTGTGTGTGTATTGCTTTCTGTGTGTTTAGGTGTTTTTTTCCCTTTTAAACAAATCTTTAAAGACCAATCTGCACATGAAAAGGTATACAGAATCTATAACTTGCCCAGTATATCTAATCTTACTGTAAATACTATTCATGTTTCTTTATACCTAGAGTCCATGTTAGGAGAACTGATAAAGTTGGGACAGAGGCAGCATTCCACCCAATTGAAGAATATATGATACATGTTGAGGAGCACTTTCAGCTTCTCGCTAGAAAGATGCACATAGACAAGAAACGGGTTTACCTGGCAACCGATGACCCAGGACTGCTCCAAGAGGCAAAGTCAAAGTAAGTTTAATGGTACAGATTTCCGGTCCATTACATATACATTATCTACAGATAAGTGATCGCATATTATTGTTTCGTAGCTACTACTGTCGTAAGGCAGTATTAAGATATATTTAAAAACATTTTTTTTTATCTTTGGAGTACTTTGGAGGTAAGCAAAAGATGTTTTGGTTGGTTGCTTTTTTTTTGCTTTTTATCATTTTAGAGTTCAAATTTGCAGCACTTATGGCAACATTGGTGTACAATAACCCACAGGATTCCATTAAAATAATTTGCAGCACAGATTTTAAAATTATTTTGGAATGGTTGCTGTGAGATGCTGCACAACATTGGGAAATGTGAACATCTTAACCGCTTGCTGACCGGGGTGTTGAACCCCTTCCAGTCCAGGCCATTTTACAGTATTCAGCGCTGCGATACTTTGACATTTATTCATACAACGCTGTACTGAAATTAATTTTACACCATTTTTTGGGGACGCATAGAGCTTTCTTTTGGTGTTTTTTAATCACCACTGGGGTTTTTATTTTTGACTATATAATGAAAAAAGGACCGAAAATTTGGGAACAAAAAACTGTTTTTTCTAAGTTATGTTATAAAAACATTTATTTTTACCCAATGTTTTTGTAAAATTGAAAAGATGGGGTGATGTCGGACAAATAGTCACGAAACATGTCAAGCTTTAAAATTGTGTGCGTCCGCGAAATCGCAAAAAACTACTATGGCTAAAATTGGCTTCATGCGGCACTTTAAAAGCTTTTAGAGATATCTATATATCTCTCTCTATATATATAGATAGGTATACATCTATATATAGATATATGCACACACACTATATTGCCAAGAGTATTAGGACACCCCTCCAAATCATTGGATTCAGGTGTTCCAATCACCTCCATGGCCACAGGTCTATAAAATCAAGCACCTAGGCATGCAGACTGCTTCTACAAACGTGTGAAAGAATGGGTCGCTCTCAGGTGCTCAGTGAATTCAAGCACAGTACTTAGGTTGCCACCTGTGCAATAAGTCCATCCGTGAAATTTCCTTGCTACTAAATAGTCTACGGTCAACTGTTAGTGGTATTATAACAAAGTGAAAGCAACTGGGAACAACAGCAACTCAGTGACAAAGTGGTAGGCCACGTAAAATTACAGAGTGGGGTCACCGCATGCTGAAGTGCGCAGTGTGCAGAAGTCGCCAACTGTCTGCAGAGTCAATAGCTACAGACCTCCAAACTTCGTGTGGCCTTCAGATTGGCACAACAACAGTGCGTAGAGAGCTTCATGGAATGGGTTTTCATGGCCAAGCAGCTGCATCCAAGCCTTGCATCACCAAGTGCAATGCAAAGCGTTGGATGCAGTGGTGTAAAGCACACCGCTACTGGACTCTAGAGAAGGAGAGTCGTGTTCTCTGGAGTTACGAATCATGCTTCTCTGTCTGGCAATCTATCTGGGTTTGGCGGTTGCCAGGAAAACGGTATTTGCCTGGCTGCATTGTGCCAAGTGTAAAGTTTGGTGGAGGGGGGATTATGGTGTGGGGTTGTTTTTCTCGGGTTGGTCTTGGCCCCTTAATTCCATTTTAATGGAACTCTTAAGGCATCAGCATACCAAGACATTTTGGACAATTTCATGCTCCCAACTTTATGGGAACAGTTTGGGGATGGCCCCTTCCTGTTCCAACATGACTGCGCACCAGTGTAAAAAAGCAAGGTCCATAAAGACATGGATGAGCGTGTTTGGGGTGGAGGAACTTGACTGGCCTGCACAGTGACAGTCCCATAGACACACTCCTAAACCTTGTGGACAGCCTTCCCAGAAAAATTGAATCTGTTCTAGCTGCAGAGGGTGGGCCAACTCAATATTGAACCCTACGGATTAAGACTGAGATGCTATTAAAGTTTACGTATGTGTAAAGTATAGTGTGTGCGTATGTATGTACACAGTTGGCACTTAAAGAAAAATGTTCAGTACACCCTGCCCCTCTGTATTTTAGGTGCATACATGGTGAGATAAAGAGAAGTAAACCACAGCTTGCTAACCACAGGCTCTGGGTACCACAAGTAGGCCAGTCCTAAACAGGTAGTCCTCTTTGTGCAGGTTTTCATTAGCAATAGAGAACAACTCAAGGATTTTTCTCCCCACTGCAGTCATGACATCTCTCTGTTAGACAATCACAACTGCACTGTCAGTTTTGTAACTAATACCTTGAAGTGCCCGACAGTTAATTTGCAGAGTCTGTGATGTCACACTTCTTCCCAGTTGCTATTAAACTTTGGAGTACACTTCCTTGTTTTTTTTAATACCCCAAAACCACATTTCCCATGATTAATTGGGACCTTTCTGTCTTTCCAGGCTGTCCATCACTGTTGGTTGTTCAGGGCTTTAGTGTTGGTGGGTAAAGGCAAATTCAGTTCTTTATCACCGTCCACAGCATGCACCTCACTGATGCTGCTCTCTGCAGCTACTATCTAGGCACGCATGGCTGGGTGAGATTGAATGCTGACCTATTCAATTTCGCTCAGCATTGGGGGCATGCTGACGTCACCTCTGTAGTTTGAAGGATTATAGAGTGGGAGTCTATAAGACATGGCTCCCACAGGAAATGGCTGTGCGACACTGAATGTCACACAGTCAGACATAAGTCATTAACTCGAGAGGAAGTGATATTGGATCTGTGGTAACTAAGAGTTTTGGGATATGAGAGGACAATGCACCAACACAACAAAATAAGCAGGTATTATTGCATTTGTTTTTGGGTGGAAAAAAGGTGGAGTTCTGCTTTAGCTTTGTGAAGTGTTATGTAAACATTTACATTATTTTTACTGTAATTATCTTGTAAATTTCTAATGGGACAGTTCTATGTTTGTGTCATATTTTTATTCACTTTACATGCATGGCAATATTTTCTTTAATTTTCAGTAGCTGTAGCTTATCATTGAACACTATTGCTTAGCTTACTGTTAACCAGTATGCCTAGTCCTCCTCCAATATGGTTATTTCCATCTATAATCTCTATTCCCTTTTACACTGTCAGTGGAATTTACTGATCAGGTTCCACACTATCTGTGTAATTCACTGTGGAACTATCAGGTTCAACACAGCAGTGGAACCTGATGGAAAACTACTACCTCAGCATCCCCATCAAGCTTTGCCCCTACTGTCTGCATCACTTGTTAGTAACACTGACGGTGGGCAGAGCATGCTGAGGGACTTGTTCCCCATCAGGTCCGCTTTGCTGCTGATTGACAGAAGGCTGTGGTCAGATTCCATAACCAATAGCATGCTAGCTATTGGCTATGGAGTCCACCCACTGCCTGCTTTCAGTCACAAGGGAGTCGGACCAGATGGGGGATCTAGTCCTTTAGCTTTCCCATTAGGCTCTGCTCACTCAGCCACATAATTGGTTGCTAAGAGGCATAATTTGTTTCAGTTTTCTAACTACCAATGAAGGATCAACTGTCACATTCATGGTCGCTTCCCACTCTGGCATTTCTCCGTACACCAGATCAGAGTTGGTTTTGATTATCGCTATTTTTCTGATCTGTAAATGAGTGGTAATTCTTTTTGAATCTGTCCCAGCCACAGCAACAGATTGCAATTAATAACTATTTGAATCTGTTGCAAGTTTTTTTATAATTTCGCGCAAGAGTTTTGAAAGTGCCTTACCACCAGAAAATTAGTGTTAAGCCTTTATTGATTTTCCCTCTATGTGTTGTGTTAATCTGCATTAACGCAACACATTTGTTTTACATAGGTTAACAGCACAATTTAATGCCCATAAAACTGTACCTGTATCTTTTGCTTTTTGTTTTGTTTTGTAGCGGGCCATGCGGAATGTACATTGTGGTTCGCTATAGTGCAAGAGCATTGCCCACTGCTGTAATAGTGCATTAGGAGTTCCCTGGATGTCATACTAATCCAGTTGCATCAAATATGCAGGTTAGGAGCTCTGACTTTTGTGAATAGCGTGCTTGTTCAAAGACATTAGCTCAGAAAGTTATTGAAGCCAATTAATGAGAAAGTAAAGCCCCATTCATTATGTAAAAATACTTTATACATATTGATAAGGAGAGAAGAAGCTAGAACCTCATCAATTCCCTTATGTACAGTTGCACAGTTTTTTTAAGGAACTCTGCAGATAGGTTGCCGCAACTAACCACAAATCTTCTGTTGTGGAATAAGGCTGTCTCAGTTGCTTCTGCCCTCTTCATGTAATCCCAGACAGTCTCCATGATGTTGATATCTGGCCACTGTAGGGGATTTCTTGTTCTTTTCAATGAAGATAGTTCTTTATGATGGCTGTGTATTTGGATTGATGGACCTGCTGCAGAATTAATTTGGGACCACTCAGATGCCTACCAGATGATATTGTATGAAGTATAAGTATCTGCCTGTAGTTTTCAGCAATGATTCTAATAGTATTTTCTAATCCTATCCCCCAACTCCATGTACAGAAATTCAGCCTCAAACCTAAGTAACTTACACTATTCTTCACTGTTGCCTGCAGGCACTCATTCTTGCACTGCTCTTAAATCCTTCAGCAAACAAACTACTTTCTGTTGCAGCCAGATATTTGAAATTTGGACTCATCAACCCAAAGCACCTGCTGCATATTTTCTGAACATCATGCATAGACCCTTGGCCTTGTTTGCATGTCGGAGATATGGCTCTTTAGCCACAAGTCTTCTATGGAGACCACTGCTGGCCAGATTTCTCTGAACTGTAGCTGGGTGTACCCTGGGTTCCACTGGTTTATGGGTGTACCCTGGGTTCCAAGTCTAAGCTTATGGTGTCACTGGACACTATTCAGTTGTGAAAAGAAATCGACATATGTCTTCCATTTGCCACACTATGTTCTCGGCTGACCACTGCATTTCTGGTCCTCAGCGTTACCTGTTTCTTTGTGCTTTTGCAGAAGAACTTGGACAGCACATCAGGAAAGCACTTGCTGCTATTTCTGTGTTAACATATCAGTTTTATATGATCATTATTTATACACATTGTTGCAGCTGGTGATTAGGTGTGTTCTTTCTCCTAGCGCAACTAAATTGCACAAATTATGCTACTTCTGTGTTGTCTCTTTAGCTCGGGTAATCCTATGTAATGTATACAAAATGTTTATTTGTAAAACTAAATTCTCTCTAATCAGTGTATCTAAACCCAAAAGCAAAACCTTTACCAAAAAAAGAGAACGGGGAAGGGAAGGTATATGCCCAATATTTCAAATCTAAATTAGATATAAATGGGGGTCCCCTAACTATTCAAAGTTATTTAAAAGAAGAAGTTTTCCCCAGGGAAAGGGGATCCCACCATTCTTTAGAAAAACTACATACCAATTTAAATGGTGAAAAAGGTATATATTATTTATTCATTAAAATCGATATCGATTATAAAATAATATATACCTTTTTCACCATTTAAATTGGTATGTAGTTTTTCTAAAGAATGGTGGGATCCCCTTTCCCTGGGGAAAACTTCTTCTTTTAAATAACTCCAAAAGCAAAACCCTAGTATATTGCAGCGTACCAGTCCTTAGCCATTCTGGCTGCATTAGTTTTCTTTTTTCCCTGACTTTTTTCTCTTTATTTTCTCTTTTGTAGCTACAAAAGGACAGGAAGTGTGCCATTCGCAGGATTATGGGTACCACATGGATCATGTGTACCACACACTGTGAACTTCAAATATGTCTGCCTTTGTTCATCTCCATCATAGGGTAGATTCAGTGGGACCAGTAATGTACCAACAAGAGATAACAAGGACACTGCATTTGTGGCCAGCTTAACAGTTATTTTCTGTACTTGCTAAAAATGTTCTCGGCCTAAAAAAGGGAAACAAGTGCCTGCACCACATTTATACAACAAATAAATAAATACATAGACAATTGTATCTGTCATGTTGTGTTTTTCTTTTTTACTACTGTTACTTCTTTGTTAGTTTTACTTTGAAAGATTTTCCCTAATGGAATCATTTTAAAAAGTATAGGGTCCAAAGTAAACTTATAATTTGCAATGAGTATATGTCATTATTGTTTTAAAACAAATTTATTGTTTCCCTGTATTGTTTTTGTTCTTCAGATATTCACAGTATGAATTTATTAGTGATAATTCCATATCATGGTCTGCGGGTCTGCATAACCGGTACACTGAAAATTCTTTGCGCGGTGTCATTCTTGATATCCATTTTTTATCGCAGGCAGACTTTCTTGTGTGCACCTTCTCTTCCCAAGTAAGTAATTTATTTAAATAAAGAATGAAAAATCTCAACATATTAACAAACCGTATATGATGCTAGATGGAAATAAAATTCCTCTTGAACATGTACAGTTTTCAATGTCAGACATATAACATAGGTATTAATCAGGACAAGGTTAAATAACTTACTATAATCACATTTTCCAGAGATGTTGTGGTTTATACCAGCAAACCTGCTGATACTTTGCACTTTTTATGTGAGATACATCTACTGCTTTGTACTGCTCTGTGAGAAGTCTTAATTTGTTGAAATCCATGATCATGTCATAATTGAGATTTGGCTAAAAAAATCCCTTCATGTCAGGAAGTCTGTATGGAATGTTAATCCTTGTGTTTGCATGTGGAACAACTGTCCACAACTGCTCTTTAATAAAGTGTATCCATGTGCTTTTTAAATCCACATTTCTTCTGCTCTGAAAAACAAGATCTCTTCACCACCACAAGGTTCATCCCCAATGGGAGTAATGTAGGTGACAATTGAAGAAATGAATAGTTACATAGTATTTGAAGTTGAATAAAGACACAGGTCCATCAAGTTCAGTGTGTGTGTGTGTGTGTATATGTATGTATATATATATATATATATATATATATATGTGTGTGTGTGTGTCTGTGTGTACTAGTCATTAAGAGTACCTGTACCCCTGTATGTTCTGATCTCTGTGGAAAGTATCTAAATGGTTCTTTAAAGATTCAATACTCTCTGCTGATAACGCTGCTTCTGTTGAATCCCCTACGCTCTTTGTGGTTAAACCCTTTATCCTCCAATTTCAGGTGGTGGCCCCTTGTCCTCTTTAGTGTTTACAGTAAACAGTTTATTACTGATATTACCATCACCATTAAACAATTTGTACATTACAATTATGTCACCTCATTTCTAGTGTGAAGAATCACATAGGATAGATACACACCTTTTCCTATCAATAGAATATGAGGGCTTTTTGAACCAACACACCAGACCAAATTCTATCAGATCTCTTAATTTAACCACTTGAAGACCAGGGTGTTACACCCCCTTCCTGACCAGGCCATTTTTCAGTATTCAGTGCTGCGGTACTTTGACATTTATTCAGTCATGCAACGCTGTACTGAAATTAATTTTATACAATTTTTGGGGGGGCAGATAGAGCTTTCTTTTGGTGATATTTAATCACCACTGGGGTTTTTATTTTTTTACTATATGCCAAAAAAGTACCCTAAATTTTGAAAAAAACCTGTTTCCCTATGAAATGTTATGAAACATTTATTATCACCCCAATTTTTTGGTAAAATATAAAAGATGGGGCCACGTTGGGTAAATAGACACCAGAAAATGAACACACCCAAAATTGGCCATAGGCGACGCTTTAAAAGCTTTTACCGCTCATCAGTTTAATGTAAGCAGTTATTAATGGCCTTAAAGTTATTGCTCTCATTCCGACGTTCGCAGCGATGTGTAACATGTGCGGCACAATTGGCGTATTCGTACGTTGGCGCACCCGACGTATGTTTGCGTGTGTATGTGGGGGGGCGGGGGACTTTTAAAAATAATTTCGTGTTATTTGCGACTATTTTTTTTTGCTTTTCTTTTTTGCTTTTTTTTTTTTACATTTAACTTTATTGCTATCACATAGGGGATTAAGAAATCCCCTATGTGATAGCCAATTCACATGACAGGTCCTCTTTATGGAGACATTAGGGGTCTCTAAGATCCCTAATGTCACCTAGGGACCCCCAGAGAAGCTGATGAAGCAGAGATCTGCTTCATCAGCTTCTCACTGGTGTTCTGTACCGGAGAGTGACACGCAATGCAGGACCTGATGTAATATACATCACTTCCTGCAAAGGGGGGCCAAGAAGAGATCAAAGGGAGATCGTGTACTGAACTCCTTTGATCTCCACTGAGAGCGTCGCCATGCTGGTCCCGGGCGCAGCGCATCTCGGGACTGGTGGCGGAGGCACACCAGCAGCTCCTGCAAGCGATTGAACGTCTCTAGAGGTGCTGGCTGTTTACATTGCTAGCAGTTCCCCACTCGTGTGAGTGCCTCGCGCAAGCGGGGGTAGCGGTAGGACGTCTTAAAACGTCCTCCCGCTCCTACAAAACTCTAGCCCTGTCGTTCAAGAATGGACGGGAGGTGGTTTTAAAAAAAAAAATAGTTTATCATATTCTAAAATTCATATTATTGCTGGTGCAGAAAGTACTACACTGTAGTGGAGCTCCCATTAAAGTGTAGTCTGCATGCCTATTGTTAACAACAACATGCAGTACTTTACATTTTTCGATATTAAATGTTATATGCCATGTAGTTGCCCACTCCCCTATTTTATCCAGGACCTCCTGTAATGTTATGTGTAATCTTGAGTTTATTACTCTGCAACTTTTCGTATCAGCAAACACAGAAATATGGCTATTAACACCTTCCATAACCTTAGACCAATAAGAAATTAAGTTTTATATTGATATTTGTCCCATTTGGTATTGCACAGTAAATGGCACACCTTGTCAAAGTTTGCCTTTTTAAAATTTAAAAAGCTTCCCTAAACTCCCTATCCAGTACTAGATCACAATGGACACACAATGGAGCAAATCCCAGCAACTGTTCATACTCCAGAAGCTGTCCATGTACTAGCTTGGAGAAGGAGGGGGCCAGAGGGGAGGGGAGTAGCTTGATTTGCAGTGTTTGTGGAGACACGCACACCTTACTAGCATACACTATGTGATTCTATGTGACTGCATAGCACTCTGCTTAAGAAAGCAGTCACTCTAAAACAGGAAGTCAGGAGCAGTGCTCAGGGGACCAGCTGATTCTGCAACAAACTAGAATGTTTAAACTAAGGATGCACCGATACCAGTTTTTCGGTATCGAGTACTGATATATTATTTTCTGTACTCGCCGATACCAGTGTCATGTGCCCCAATTATCAGGAAGCCGGGCAGCAAATCTTGTCCTTCCTGATTGCCAGGGGATCTATCGAAAGAACACCATCTTCACTTGTTGCTAGGCAGTCAGCTTCCTTTCCAATCAGGAAACCGGGAGGCGGGTCATGACGTGCCGCCTGGCTTCCTGATTAATTAGAAAGCCAGGCAGCCTAGCAACAAGTGAGGCCAGCTGTCAAGTCAATCAGGAAGCCTGGAGGTGGGCCATAACCCGCCACCCGGCTTCCTGATTGGAAAGGAAGCCGGCTCTCTTGGCAATGACAGTCAGAGGGAGATCTGTATCTGACCGGAAGTTGTGGTATCGGAGGTAAGTATCAGAGCATTTGGCAGAGTACTCGGTATCGGCACCGATACTAGTATCGGTGCATCCCTAATTTTTACTCTTTACTTTAATTGCTTTTCAGTGTCTATTATGATTAGTTGGTATGCTGTCATTTCTGTGGTCAATACATGATTAAGGATCCATTCACACCACCTGTATTGGGCTGCATTGCTTAACAAAGGCCCAGTACATTAACAAGCTGATATTAATTTGTTCCAATGGGCTCATGTCACAGTGACATATTGTGTCAGTGTGCTCTGGGTGAAAGTGTAACATGTTGCATTTAAACATAGCACAGTGCATTATAACTTTCACAGCACACAACAATGCACAATAAGGAAAGAAAAATAATGTATTTTGTGTCTTACTTTGAACAAAAACCCACATATCAATGCAAATTGTTAAAACAAAAATGCATATCGCAATGCATTAAAATAAAAAAAATCAACTCAAGTGCAATGTGTCAATGTACACTAAATGCAAAAGAAACAGTGTGAATCCAGTCTAAAATCTATAAAATAGAAACTGGTAAAAGACTTTTAATCAGAGCCAGAATTCAATATATAGAACTAAAAAAATCATGCTGTAACATAATTGCAAGTTTATTTTGTTCTAAATTTGGTAAAATTGTAAGATCCGGCATGAACATAATTTAGTTTTTGCTTCATGTCATGACACTTTGGTGTCTTTAATATTACTTTAATATAATATTACTTGAACATGTGCATCAGTGAGAGTACGAAATGCCCAGGATCAATGGTCAATGAAAGTAATAAATGTTTTTGCACATGTGGCCAGCGGGGGTAAACATGCATGTGTTGATGGTTAATAGGAGCAGGGGTGTCCTCCCCCCCCCCCCCCATCCTCCAGCTCTGACAGCTCAGTGGTCTGCCATTTCTCGCCCAGCTCCGCTGACAGCTCAGTCTGGCAACTCAGGTGGTGATAAAAAGAGGGATGGCCCTGAGTGGAAGTACAAAATGTCCCAGTGTTGAGGGTCAGTGGAGGTAATTAATGCCCCTGCATCAGTAGTCAGAGTTAGTTTAAAAAAAAAAAACAATGCCCCATACATCTGTGTTAATAAAAGATGCTATACATCTGTAGTCAGTGTAAAATGCATAATGGTCAGTAAACTAACTAAGAGTGCATTCACACCAAAACTGGAAGGAAAACGTCAACAGAGGGTCTCTTGATTTGCAATTGTAACCTTACGATCTGTTGTGTTGCAATCCGCTTTTAAACAGATGCTAACGGAAGGTCATCTGTTGAAAAACGCAAAGCAATGGATCCAGTGTGAATGGTCCCTAATGCCCTGGTGTCCGTGGCCAGTAGGAGTAATAAAGGCCTCCGCATCGGTGATAAGTAGAAAACAAAATGCCCCTACGTCAGTGGGCTAATAAAAGGTCACAAGCGTTGTTCAGTGAGTCTTACCCTCCTGTAGGCTCCATATCCTGCACCACTCCTCACAATGACATCACTGCTGGGACTATGGCAGACACATACCTGTGAAACAGCAACAAACTATGGTAACCCATATTTTCCATGGGTGACACTTTAAAAGCTTTTTATGCGTATGCCTTCACACCCGGCATCCATTTGGGTTTGTGCATGGGAACTTAAAAAATGTTTTCGAGTTATTTATTTCATTAAACTTAAATTTTTTAGCTTTTTTTTATTTTCTTCTACTTGCGATCAAAACTATGTTATGTGATAGCAAAGTGCAGGTGACAGGTTCTCTTTAAGGAGACATCAGGGGTCTATTAAGACACCTAGGGGGTTATTCACTTAGATGCCAAAGGCAGCCAAGTGAATAACTGAGCGAAGTGAACAGAGCAGAGCGACGTTTGGCTATTCACTCCGGCTCAGTACGGCTGCCTTTGGTCAGCCGAAATGCAGAAGGAGTTCGACTTAGCCGATCCAACATCTGGATCGGTTGAGCCAAAGCTCCGGCAGTTCTCTCATTGCCGTTCGCCACTATTCTCATAGGGGCTGAACGGCAGTGAGTGAATAGCTGAATGCCGCCGAGCGGCATTCGGCTTGGCTATTCTGCTGACTGCCTCCGAGGTAGCGAGCAGAATAGAAATAAATAAATGTAAACAAATGGGAAAAAAATGTTTACAAATTATTTAAATGTAAAAGAAAAAGAAAAATTTAAAAAATCCTAAAGAACAGTGTGGGGTCCCCCTCCCAAACCATACCAGGTCTGGTAGGAGTTTTAAGAAGGAACCCCACCCCCAAAAATGGGGAAAGAAATACGTAAGGTCCCCCTTAAAAAACCCAAGCGGACCCTTGATCGAGCACGGGCCTGGCAGGGCAGGAAAGAGGGTGGGGGGCGAGCGCACGGCCCCCTCTCCCTGTCATACATGCCC
>NW_017308839.1:68843-105917 GCF_000935625.1 Nanorana parkeri | reverse complement strand
GGGGGGGGGGCTTATTCACATTGGGTTACCCCTTTAATAAAGGGGCACCCAGATGCACCCCCATTGTGAATGAGTAAGGGGTATATACCCCTACCCATTCACTAAAGGGTTAAATTAAAAGTTTAAAAGAGACGACAGGCTTTAGAAAAAATCTTTGAATCTGACAGATGCCTTCAAAATATAAAGAATTGGGCGGGGCTAGCGGTGACATCACTGCTGGCTCCGCCCAACTTTTTACTATTGGCCGGCACCTACTTGAGTGTTCTAGCAGGTCCCAGGCAAAAAAACAAAACAACTGGGCAGATTCGGCCATGACGTCACGGGCGGCTCTGCCTATTTGGTAATTATAGATCAGCGTCCCCATGTCATTGGGGACGCTGATTTGTCATTATGACTGGGCAGAGCGAGCCGTGAGATCACGGCTGGCTCCACCCAGCTGTCATTTGGCCAACCTTTTTCCATTCTTCAGCTGTCACTACGGTTCAGCCGAGCCGAAGCATATGCATTGGGCTCGGCTGCCTTGGGCTGCTGTACGGGCTATTGCGAATAGCCCGTACAGCAGCCCTTCGGTTCAACTGAGCCGCAGGGCTCAGGTGGCCGAAGTGAACCGAAGGATCAGCCGCAGCCAGGGCTGGATCCTTGGGCTCTTCTGTGAAAAACCATCCTAGTGTCACCTTTGCAGTCTTTTGAAGCTGACCGAGCACAGATGGTGCTCACTTGCCTTCTCCTTCCCTGACCATGGAAGACAGGGAATAACATTGCTTAACCTAGAAGTGATCAGAGCTGAAAGCTTCCAGGTTCGTTCTTCACAAGGGCATCAGCAAACAGGTGTACACTGATCTCCCACTGCTCTCCATACTTACATTCACCATTGAGACCCCGGGCACCCAGGAAGGACAAGTGAGCCAGGGACACATGGCAGTGGGGGTTGCTTTTGTGAGCATGTAGAAGTGCTAACTTAACTAGCAAGCCAACAGCTTACAGAAAAGAGGTAATCAAACTCCTGACTGCTGTAGCAGCTGAGAGCCTGTCTTCATGTTGTTACTGCCTAAGCCTTACGCCAGTGGCAGCGAAAGGGTAAATCATGCTATGTTACAACCATTTCACAACTCCCTTTTGATGCAAAGCAATGAGATAGTAGGAAGAATTAGGGTGCACAGGTATACAACCATTGCCTCAAGACAAAACTTGTGGTAGATGAAAGAAACTGTAACTGTTTTATGTACACAAGGGAAGTCTTTTAAAGTAAGTAATAAAGGGCAAAATAAAGTTTGCTCCCATTGTTTAGATAAACACAAGCTGGCTCCAAGCCCTGCTTTGAAGGGCAATATGTTTTTTTAAATCAATTTACAATTTATAGTTTACAATGGTGCTCATAAATGTACATACCCTGGGCAAAATGTGTTACTTGTTAGTCATTTTTGTTGCATCAGTCCCACAAACTAGCCAACTTAAAATACGCCAAACAGCACCTAGAGAAGCTATTGCTTTTCCCGAAGTACTACTGTTGACCATTTCCAGTATTGAATTCAGAGGAAAACTGGGAACAGCGGTAAGATATTACTTTTCTATGGGAATCCTATAGAAGAGCGGGTACTGAATTTTTCCAATTTAAATGTAATAGCTGGCTGCATATTTAACTTTTTATTGTAAATGTACTGATGTTCATTGAAATGAACTAATCACATGGGATGTGTTGTATATATTTTCATCTTTTATTTTGTAATTGTTTTTGCATAGGTCTGCCGAGTTGCCTATGAAATCATGCAAACACTTCATCCAGATGCTTCAGCCAACTTTCATTCCTTGGATGATATTTATTACTTTGGAGGACAGAATGCTCACAACCAAATTGCGATATATCCCCACAATCCAAGGAACCCTGATGAAATCCCTATGGAACCTGGGGACATTATTGGAGTAGCTGGAAACCACTGGGATGGCTATTCAAAGGGCATTAACCGCAAACTGGGAAGGACTGGTCTCTACCCCTCTTACAAAGTTAAGGAAAAAATTGAGACTGTGAAATATCCTACTTACCCTGAAGCCAATAATTAAGAGCAGATGACTTATTCTTGAAAATTATGTGCCATTGCAGCTGTTAAAAAGATAAAGAAAACTGCCATTTTAATTTATATGTGAATAAAGCAGCTGTTTCACATGGAATATGACAAAAGGAATTTTAAACCAATTTATTATTCTTTGACCATGTTGAGAGATCTTTTACTAAGAAATTCTATACTTGTGCAAGTTTAATGAGAATACTAACGGGTCTGTTCGATGGCTGGGTAATAGAATATGATCTTTACCTCCTGTCCTTAATGGAAAGTGACTCACAAATGTAAGACAACCAAGTTGGACAGTCAGAGTCATGTGAAGATATTTTATGCGTGCAGTTTTTTAAAAGGTGCCTATGACCAGTAAGTTACCTGTCAATGAAGAATCGGGTACGGTGTGAACTACTGTTTATTTCAAAGACAAGATTTTCTCCTATCCAGGATTCATAATGAAGTTAGATTATTTTACTTAAGAACATTTGCTGAAAGGAGCCCTCTTGATAAAATGTCACTTTATTGTTTAGTAAATGAATGGTCCATCAGACAGACAAAACCATTCATTATTTGTTACTGTAGGAGGATTATTATTTTTTGTACAAAAACTTTGAGCTGATTTTCAAATAAGTGTTCTTGGCATTCATTGTCTTTGATAACAAACAATTAAATAATACCAAATTGACATTTTTTATTGTTTTCAGACTGTTAAATATTTATGTAATGTTACCGTACAGCATATGCGAAGTACATAATGTTTTTCATATTTTTTATTATATTTGGAAGATATCAGAGTTTGATAGACTTTGTGGGAGCCATAGTTTATAGGGGAGTAGTTGTCTTCTAAATGGAATAAATCCAAAAGTGATAAATTAATTAAAATTGTTATCTGGGATAGTGAACCTTTTTAAGGAGAAAATGTTTGGGGATTCCCCTCCCCAAAGCCACAAAAATGAATGTTATGTGCAAACCCTTCTTCTGCCCATTCTATTGGGTCTGCAGCCTATACAAGATATCACTTTATGTGAACTTGGTCCTTTGTGGTATAATATTGACCCAAAGAATGTATCTCCCTTCTTTTGAAACATCCACATTTCCATAAAAAGGTGTTTTGGTTTTTATTTCTTCAACATATATGGTGTGGAGAAAAGAAACAAAAATTGTGATCACATTTCATTTTTTTTGGTCTATGCTGACTAGGTATGCCAATACATTACACATGTTCAGCAAAGGTTAGTAAAAGTGGTCAGTAAAATCAGTGCTTTGAAAGATTTTTGAAGATGATTTTTAAAGAGGACAAATTGTTGGTGCCCATTTTGGCAGGGGTGTCTGTAATCATAGCAGCCAAATCATTTTGTTTTTTAAGAGCAACTGTCTCCATAGCTTTGACTGCATATACAAAATATGGCAAAACTTAATCAGCAAAGAAGAATAGTGGGCAAACTGAAATTAAATGGCAGGAACTGTCAAACTCTCAAAATAAGGATTGTGGCCAAACAACAAAGAACCACTGTAGTAAAAGTGACAGCAGAACTCAGTTACCACCTTGAAGATCGTGCTTTTACAAAAACAATCTGCAGAGAACTTTACATAGCTAACACCATGGAAGAACGATAACTAATGCTAAATTTAAATTTCTTTTTCCAGTCACTGTACTTAACCTGGGACGTTTTGCCTTGCTTTCTGTATGCAGTCATAACTGTAAAGACTGTTGTCCTTGAAGCATCAAACTAAATGGACAACAACAGTTTGTTCACTTTGGAAGTTGGAAAAGTCGCCCATTTTACTGACCACTTATACTTATGCTAAACATGTAATACTCTGTCACACAACCTACAACGTTATGACCAAAAAAAATAAACTAACCATGACCTTTTTTTTTCTTCAGTGTAGCCTACACATGTAAAATTAAGCTGTATAATACTGGTGTTGACAACATTTGTTTAACCTCCTCTGTTTTCTGAGGACATTGGCTTCATAGCCCACATTTTTCATTCGTTTTGGATGTAGTAGCTAAGGGTTACAACCTTATTTTTTGCCTTCTGTGTCCTTGGAAGATTTTCCTTCACTTTCTGTCTTGGAGATGCAACCGCAAGTGAGAGGAGCACCCATCTTAGAGAGTTTTCAGCAGGACATTTGTCCCCCCGTTTGAAAATGTCCACTCATATCTTGCTCTTATGACGACTCTAAGGATTAGGGCTTCCCCTTTTTTAATTCGGTGATCAGGGTCACCAGTGGGGTACTCAAGACTGCAATAAAAACTTGGCAGAGGACTTACCTCTCCCTCACTCTATCCAAAACTAAAGTTTTGCCTTCACACACACTTGAATAATCGTTTACAGTAGCCATGAGACTATTGTGTCATTTAGGAGTTGAGCTTTGTTGACCACTGAGAGGCTGACTCGAGTATAAGCCGAGGGGGGGCACTTTTCAGCACAAAAAATGGGCTGAAAAACTCAGCTTATACTCGAGTATATACGGTATTCTTAGTGCCAAAAGGTGTTGCTTTTCTTTTGTTTGTTTTTTATTATTGCACACAGAGGTTTCACAACATGTTGTAAAGTCTCTGCAACTAAGTTCTAACTGTTCTTTTTCCTGTGGATAGAACAAACAAATCTCTTACCTCATGGATTCTTCATCCATGCATCAGCTCGCAACAGGTTAATACAATTGAAGAGCACACAGACACATGCGTTATCTACCCATAGAAGAGCAGCTCTCTCTCCAGAATTTATGGGCAGTAAGATATTTGCCTAACCCTAAATAAGTATCTACAAAGTTCTGAAGCTGCTGAGTCATCACAAGTGATGCTTTAATCAGGAGCATTGCTTTTGATTATCATCTCATTTATGGCCACCCTAAGGCCCCATTCACACGGGGGCTTATGCTGATTTCCGAGATTTCTGTGGCAAGAACCTATGGATTCTTGCGGCGGGAATCGCAGGTGTGCTGGTTTACATGAGGCAGGTCGAGATAGATTGTCCCTGGAAACAGGAGAGATGTGCAGTATAAGCCCCTTTGTGAATGCCTTAAATGATGAGCATTTCTAACCTTTGGGAAATTATGTTAATAAGAGCGCCACACCAATTGTTTTTCAAATCTGAAAGCATTTTTTTTACATTATTGGAATCCAGTGTAACAAGTCAACATTTCAGAGGCTAAAAATGTGTATCCCTATGATTAGGGGTTACAATACTGTATAGGATGGAGGAAAAGGGACTCGGAACAATGACTGATGAAGTATGTAACCGATAGTGGAAACGTTTCAGCAACTAGTGGTTTTTAAAATTATTCCAGCCTTTCTCCTCAAAAAAATAAATATATATACAGGTGAAACTCGAATAATTAGAATATCGTGCAAAAGTAATGGCAGTAATTGCTGCAAAAGGGGCCCAAACCAAGTACTGAGTACATATGCATGCTTGTACTTTTCAGAGGTCCGATATTGCTCTATGTACAATCCTTGCTTTATTGATTGCATGTAATAATCTACTTTTTTGAGGTTGTGGATTTGGGGTTCTTGGGGTTTCCATGAGCTGTAAGCCATAATCATCACAATGATGACAAATCACGGCTTGAATTATCTTGCTTTGCATGTAATGAGTCTCTCTCATATATTAGTTTCACCTTTTAAGTTGCATTAGTGAAATAAATGAACTTTCCACGATATTCTAATTATTCGAGTTTCACCTGTATATATATATAATGTATAAAATCTGTTAGTATTACTATACAGTATTGTAAAACCTGATGATGGTGTGGGAATAGTGTTGGCTTGTTACTGCAGTTGAATAAATCCTTTCAGGCTCCTAACATTTAACATGCCACTGTTAGTCACTCACCTTCCTAAGGTTTATCTGTGACCTTCCAATTGGCCTGAAAGCAGTCTAACTGGAGCCATTGCACTCCTTAAATAAAAGCCTTTATTCCGCTTGCTTGAACGAAAAATTCCTAGATGCAGCACCTCCCATTCACACTTATTTTATAACATTAGCCTACCAAGCCAATGTAAACATTAGGAAAATAGCACCACAGGTAAATCTAAATGAATACTGATCACTTTTTTGTTTTTTTTTAGACTGTGTGACATTAGTAAAAGATGACATCTTAAAGATATGAACTATATTCAGTGTGTAAATACAATTTTATTTTACTATTGTACTGTAATTTTAGTGCATATATTTAAGGCCAACTTGCACTTTTGTTATATTTATTGTGCTTCCACCTGTAAGGTAAATGAGGTAAAGAATGCTTGTACAACGTAACTAAATGTAACCACCTGTACTCCTTAATTTACGGTCACACTCTCTAAGGGTTTCCTCTGTTTTTTTGTTTTTTTTAGCCGACCACAAAACTGTGTTATAAAATATGAAATGCCTTTAACACTGTTTATGGTGTACACTGTGACTAAATTCAGTTGATTTACAGAACCTTTCATTCTACAGCGACTTATTTCATTAGCAGTTTTATTGGTATGATTTCAGTAGAAAATGTGCATCGCCGATACTAAACTAAATGGATACATTTATATATTTTAAACTAATTGCAATAGCCATAGGGGCTTTGTCATTACTAAGATGGCCTTTGGTGATGCCCCATGACCCTACTCTGGCATAGAAACAGATACTCTAGTGTTTTAGAGATTCGGCCTACACAGTTTAGACCAAGTCTTTACCCGTGCAGGCTTTTTTGACTTGGGGGTGGGGGGGACAAAGTTCAACATTTCCTCTATAGATAAAAAGGCAACAGAGTTTTCCTTAGTTTTTTGCATCTAAGGTAATAGCTGTGTTTTCTAATTAAATTCAAGACTGCACCAGAAAACAGGGTCAACTGACTTAAATGTATGAGTTAATTTAACTGTGTTCGTTATTTATTTTGACATACAGAAATATGTCCAATTTACATACAGAAATATTGCATAAACAAAGTTGTTGTTTTTTTCTTGATCATCAGTACACTACACAGGCAGATTAAAAAATGACTGGGTAACATGCAGGTGTTATCAAGTGATTGGACAATTGCAAGAGCTGCGAGGACCCTAATATCCCCTCACACTCCTAGAATCCTCAGTTTAAAAAAAACTAATGTAAGCACAGTAAAAAACACCCTACAACTTCTAAGATTGAAACCCCTCTATTCTAGCCTCATGTTGTGTTGCCGAGTTCTCAATACAGTTTTCAGATCAAACAGTTTGTTTTCCGATTATTGTGGTCCCCATTGATGATTTTGAAGACTGTAATAAGGTCTCCTCTTAATCGCCTCTTTTCTAAAGTGAATACATTTACATTTTGAATGAGTTTTTCATAATTTAGGCCTTCTATCCCTTTAATTAATTTTGGAGCCCTTCTATGAACTCCCTCCAGTTCCCGGACGTTTTTCCTCAGAGTTCGGCAACCAGAACTGCACCACATACTCGAGGTCGAACCTGTGATTTATAGAGTGGGAGTATTACTCTTTTATCCCTTGCTGCAATTCCTCTTTTAATGCACGCCAGTATCTTGTTAGCTTTGCTGGCTGCTACTTCACATTGCTTACTATTGGCAAACCTGTGGTATATAGGGACCCCCAGGTCCTTGTATACCAGGTATATTTTTTTATGTCTGAATTCCCTAATGTAGCACCCCCTAAGTGGTAGTCTGTGCCCATATTTTTTGCTCCCATGTGCATAACCTTACATTTTTCAAAATCAAATCGCATTTGGCATTTTTTAGCCCATGCCTCAATTTTATATAGGCCCTGTTGAAGTGCGAATATCTCCATCCAATGCAGATTCAGTCAGACAATAAAACACTAATGTACATCAATAATCAGGGAGGAGCCAGAGGTTTGACTGCAGCAAAAGAGAGAATGGATCCTGGCCTGGGCAGAACATCATGCTTCAGTCTTTTCAGCTGTGTACACAGTTAGTAGGCAAACTTTGCAGTCAGCAGCATCTGAACCAGGGATAGTGGCCTCTACACCCAGAGGTGTTCCAGGACCTGTGTCACAGGCGGGGGGCACTAGATGTGGACCTCCTGGCCTCCAAGTTCAACAACAGGGCAGGTTTGTCTCCAGGTGCAGTTCTTCCTCACCTGCTCTGCAGGATCAAGATGGAAGACATTCCAGTGATCCTTATTTCTTGCCAGTCTGAATTTGTCCCAAGGGCCCATGTGCCATTCTATTTGTCCTGTTTTAAAGGCATGGCTGATGAAGCAAAAAGTTCTATGGGACAGGAACATCTCAGTCTGTGATTACTATGATTGTCAAAGCTACAAAGTCCTCTTCTTGCAAGGTCTATCATCAGACATGGAAGGCTTACTTCACTTAGTGTAAATCCTAGGGGTTTTCACCCTGGTACATCCCCTGTGGGATGAATCCTCTCTTGCTTGCACTCTTTCTGGCTCCATCAAAGGTCAGGTCTCTGCTCTTTCCATCCTGTTTCGGAGATTCTTGACCTCACACTGAGGTAGGCAGTTGATTAGGACTTTTTTGCATGGAGTCTCTACTGTGGTTTCCCCAGTCCGATTCCCTGTGACCTTTTTTTCTGCGCTTCAGAAGCGGAGACATTTTTCTTTCTACTTTCTCCGACAAGGTTGCTTTCCTTGTAGCCATCACCTACAAAAAGATGTTTGCAGAAGCAGTCTGCATGCCTAAGTGCTTGTTTTTATACACCTGTGGCCATGGAGGTGTTTGGAACACCTGAATCCAATGATTTGGAGGGGTGTCCCCATACTTTTGGCAATATAGTGTATATATATATATATTTATGTAGCCCAGGCATAGTTCATAGTTATGTTGCCGGAGCACTCCTCCCTGCAAAGGATTATTGACTGCAGCCTGGGCTTATGTATGTGGACTGTGGAAGGCTGGGGAAAGATGTGATTGGCTGGGATCCCTGCAGTAGAGACTTTTGGGATTTGAAGTGCGCAAACACTGAGAGACTGTACACAGGCAGGTAAAACTACATTGTCAGAAGGCTTTGTGATCTAGAATGAGAGTGGACTCTGCCTTCTCTCAGAAAGCAGGCAGATTGGTGAAGGATTTGGAAGTGGCTGGACATATTTTTAAAGTGCTACTTCAGGGGAGAGATAAAACCTGAGGTGTTCCATGCTGCTCACTGCTGAAGAGTTGCTGTGATTTCAGTGTCTGAGACCGTCTGTTCTCCTACTGAGCGATTCTGCTGAATGATTCTGCTGCAGTGTAGGAACTGTTGCTTGAGCTGATGAGTGGATACAGTGACTGCTGTGTCAGAAAGAGAGCCTGCCACCCTTCCATGTGCTATCAGATTCTACAGAGACCGCCTGGCTGCTGTTATATATAGGGGCACGCTGCAAGCTCTGCTACTGTGAGGCGTAAGCTGCTACTAGAACCTAGGAAGCAGTTGGCTGGAGAGGGGAAACGCCTCTTTTTGCCAACCGACGCGGGTGCCACAATCCAAGCTGCCAGAACTGGGGCCCCACCACCGGCTAGCCTAGTCAAATACCGTTGGCCAGTAGGTTTAAGACCCGGGTCTGTTTTGACTGAGACTGTGGGGGTGATTTACTAACCTAACCACACGCACGCACTAGGTGCGTGTGATTTTTACACAGCAAAACGTATTTATCAACCAAAAAGTCTCTAAAAGCATATTTCCACTAATGCCATATATGGAAAAATCATGCACATGATGCATATATAATACTGCTTCACAGTTTAGACAAAAATGGTTAGCTCATGCATTTACATTCCTGCATTCATCAACGCAAGCAACACAATGTAGAGCTAATTTACACAACATCACCTTGCAATTCATGCAGGGCTTTGCACAACACACCTGCTGGGTGTGTACACACTACAAAGGTGTCTAGATTCCACCAATAGATCATGCTGGGAGGGAACACACTACAGGGGTGTATACTTGTTCGTGGCGTGTTTATAAGGTTAGTAAATCAACCCCTTTGCCTCCACAGATTGCTGTTTCAGATAGTTACATTAGCCAGCTCAGTATTGTTTGTAGATGCAGACAGGCAGCTGCAGCTGTGATTTATCTGAATACTTAAAGTGCTTCTACAATATGTTTTATTTGCCATTGTTTCTCCTGTTCATGCATTTATTGAGTAGTACATAATTTGTCTAGTAAAGCTTTTACGAAACCTCAGACTGTGTGCTGTGGATCAATTCCTAGTGGTTCATCACCGAAGTAAGGCAGAAGTACTCGTTTATCCAGCAGCTCCTTCGGGGGTAAGCACATACATACACAGATCTGAGGCATCCGGGATTCCCATCTCTTCAACTGTCCCTTGCCTCTTCCAGCAGGGGTGCAGTAATTAAGCAGGGAGCCTGGCAGGTGGTCATGTGACCACTCACCCGGCTTCCTGATTGGATGGGAAGCAACAGCCATGCTCGCTCGCAGCTTCCCAGGCACTGAGGACTGCGTCTGTGGTATGTAAGTGGCAAGTGCTGCTGCTTACTGAGCCAGTCACAAAGAGATCTTTGTGATCTCTCCACCGGCTCAGTGACTAAAAATGCGGTGCCTGCTGTTTGCAGTTTCTGTGATGCGCTCGGGGTGATTACCCTGTGTGCACACCTATGGTCTGTTGCCAGCGTTTCTTACCCTTCCTCATCCAGTCAGCTGTGTATGGCTTGTCAGCATGTGTGACACTGTGGTTCCTCTTTGGCGCCCTCTTATAACCAAACCTGTTTACATTATCTTCCTGCGACTGCTAGCTATACTGGCAAATTCCTGTCTCAGAGTGAGGTTGCAGGCACCAGGTCACTAACATTCACCTTGTCCATTCAGTCTCAGTCCTTGCATTTGTTCTGACCAACCAAGTGTGTTGCTGCTGCTCCTGATTTCCGTGTATGATCCTGGCTCTGGCTGACTGATCTTCTGGTTCCCGACTCCAGCTTTGTTTTCAGTCATCCTGCTCCCTAACCTAGCTTGGCTGACTACTTGTTTTGTCATCTGACCCTTGGCTTGGCACCGACTACATCCTGGACAATCTCCATTGTTTTTTTCCATTTATGTTTATTGTTGCTTTCAATAAGCTCCTTTTATATTTTATATCTGCACTTTACATTTCAGTCTGGTTTCTTGGTTCCCAAATATTTGGGTCCATTTTAAAGTACAGTAAGTGCCACATGCACTAGGTTACATTGCAAGCAGAGCATGCTCTCCCACTATTCATTCCTATAATGATACTAAGGGAGTCTGGGCATCTTGTTTTGATTACATATCCATTATGAAACAGATATAGTTGTAAACCTTCCATCTACTTAAACTTAAAAAAACTGTACCTGGCAGGTTAGAACAGGTCTCTTATCTCTCTTATCTCGTTTTTGTTTAGCAAGCTGCTAGTTTGCATTTCAGATTCATAATTTCCTTGCAACGAATTAGATAAGTAAATCATTTGGATTGTATTCACTTTGTGCAGGTACCTTAGAATTTAACATCCATTTTGGCATGCAAAGCTGGTGCAATGTGATAAGCTGTATTCAGAGTTTAATTCAGCCTCACGTGGCCAAATATAGTTACATTTCAATGTCTGCATTCTATTACCATTTCAAAAGCTGCTAAAACAGAATCGTTAAGTACAAATTTGTACAGAACAATTAAATAATTAGCTTCTTTTACTACAATCTCCTGCACCATCATTTAAAAATTACAGATCAAATTATTATAAAAACCTAAGCAAGATTTTTAAACTGTGAGCACATTATCTGTAAAAAAAAAAATAAGTGAAGGCAACTGGACTTGCTGTATTTTTCTTGAAGACGTTTCACTGGTTATCCAACCAGCTTTCTCAAATCAGAATAACTTGTACAAAAAGTCTCTGGGAATAAATATGGTGAATGTTGCTCCAATCCACATAATCTGTTGGTCCCAACCAGGTGTTGATTGCATTTGCATAATTGGAGCTTGGAGTTAATAACCTGCCCAGAGAGAGGGAGTTAATAACCTGCACAGCATTGTATGTGGCAGACAATAGATGTCTCACGTCCCCACCTCTATTCAAGCTTGGCTTCTCCATCTTTACATAACTGGTCTCTTTCACACCTCTTTTAAGCCAGTCCTCCTCCCTGTCCAGGATGTGTACTTGACTGTCTTCAAAGGAGTGACCTTTTTCCTTTAGATGTAGGTATACTGCCGAATCCTGACCAGCTCTTCTATGCTGTGACATACGCTGGTGTAGCTGCTGTTTTGTTTCACCGACATATAATTCTGAGCACTCTTCGCTGCACTGGACTGCATACACAATGTTGTTCATCTTGTGTTTTGGCATTGGTTCTTTTGGGTGAACCAGTTGTTGCCTCAGTGTGCTGCTAGGTTTAAAGCAGATGGATGTGATGTTTTTTTAAAAACCCTTCTGAGTTTCTCAGACACCTCAGCTACGTATGAGATGACCAAATTATTCAGTTTGTCATGCTTTTCACCCTCACTGGTACTCTTGGCATTCTTTCCTCTTTTTTTCTGCTTCGACAAAAGCCCAGTCTGAATGACAGAAGCAGGGTGCGCTGGACTCCTTTCTCTAGGACCGGAGGGAAGATGGCAAGGTTGCATCCAAAATGGCGCCTGGAGAAGATGGACATATGACCGCAACTCCCAGTATGTTCCCGGTCACCCCTCTCCCCCCGCTGTTTCACGAGGCCAGTCCACCTAATTTCTCTGACTCCTTAAAGTCCGGTGCTTCTGTTTACGCAGCCTCGGATGGCGGGGGTGCGGCAGACGCCGACTGGGATTGGAAGGCCTTTATTAAGACGCTACCTACCAATGCATACTTAGCTCAATTTGTTTACCTGGTGGAGGGGGCAAATAAGCAAGCCATAGCATCGCTGCAATCTGAAACTTCGCAACTGGGTCAACGGGTGGAGTCGTTACAGGCAAAGTACACTGAAGCCTGGGATGTCATCTATGTTTTGCGGGATAAGATCTGATGTCAGGATTCTTAAATTTCTGCACTTCTCAATCAACTGGATGACTACAAAAACAGGAGTAGGAGCTCTTATATTCACCTGTGTAGGCTGCCTGAAGCCACTAGGCCGCAGGATCTGCTCCCAATGGTCACTGGCATCTTTAACCAGCTTCCATCTTCTTTTCCCCCAATTTGTCCAGGCGGACCCTGGCGCTGAGAAGCTCCCTGTGTCTGCTTCTGGACTCTTTGACCATGGCTGGGATAATCCTCCCATGGGAGATACCCATTCTCAGTGATCGCTAGCCATAATGGGAAGTCTGTTATTCTCCGTGATGTGCAAGATCTACATCAACTCAATCTTCCTCCTGTGGGGCTGCCTGCCTGGAGACTATCCCACTGCCCATCAAGCCACCCCAATGGAAAAATGTGGGGTCCAGAGCCTCTCAACGTGCTGGCCCCGCTTCCCGATCCACGCCTGTTGATACTTCTGCTCCCCATGGCCGGGATCTCATGGAAACCTCCCCATTAGGGATGCACCGATACCACTTTTTTAAGGCCGAGTACGAGTACCGATACTTTTTTTCAGGTACTCGCCGATACCAATTACCGATACTTTTTCTTAAAGGGACAGGTCACATTTTTTCTAAAGCAATACAAAATCATGATTTTAGGTCAGTTTCTTAATATTATGAAGAACATGAACACTCTGTAGTGTGGCACAGCTATTACCAATTCTGCATACCTGGCTTTATATTATAAGAACTTTATAATATAAAGCCAGGTATGCAGAATTGGATACAGCTGTTCCACACTATACAATAATACAGTGTTCTGGAGTCTGGACATGTGATCATCTATTTTCCCCACAAGGGGGATACAAGCCTTAGTTAGCAATGGCATGATAAATATTAATTTAATTATTCAATGTCTTTTTAAAATATTATAACATTTATGATATAAAAAAAAGGCATGGAGATGTGACTATGCACGGGCGGCTGTCCGTGAAAAGTCAGCTGTACGAATACGTGCGGAGCCATAGAGGAGAGAAAAAAAAAAAACAAGTCTCCTCCGGCCAGCTCGTCCCAAACATGCAGCGGTCCTACCACTGCGGGTGACAGAGCGCTGGCATGGGGATGGAATTGCACTATCTGGGGGGGACACCGCTGCTGCTCATCTCTGCCATCTGGATGACAGCAACGGGACGCTCGGCCGTCCAGGAAGAGTCTGGTGCAGCCTGCACCGTGCAGGAGATGAGCCGTAGTCTTCTCCGTGCCGTGCCTGTATGGTCAGTCCGCCCCTGGGCCAATCAGCGGGAGAAGATCAGAATGAGGCACATGACTAGGCAGTGACATCTGCTCTATTCTGACCTCTTCTCCCGCTGATTGGCCGATTGGATGATGACAGGCTTCCTCACCAGTCACTCCTGACTGGTGAGGAAGCCTGTCAATCATCCAATCGGCCAATCAGTGGGAGAAGACGTCAGAATGGAGCCGATGACAGAGGAGGTTGCGGCCATCTTGCTTAATTGAAGACGCGATGGAGGTCCTGTGTGCGGCGGATTCGGGTCCCTGAAGATGGCGGACGCGGCACAGGTACTCGTTTTATGTATTGGAGTATTTGCACGAGTACGAGTACTCATGCAAATACTCGGTATCGCGGCCGATACCGATGCTTGTATTGGTATTGGTGCATCCCTACTCCCCATGCACTCATAGGAGATAGTTTGACCTGCCACACTTTTTTTTACTGCTTGAGCCCATCACTGTTTAAACAGTTTATTTCTACACACACTCTCTTCGGTAGCTGGACTTTTGATGGGTTGTCTCTATAGCAGTTTGGATGATTTATTTTCTCTTGGTTCACCTTTTCATTAGCTTCCTACATTACAGAGGGGCTGTTGGTTTTTCATCATGTCAGCCTTGAAAGTGGTATCATAACATACAGGGCTGACGCTCACCTAATAAACGTAGTAGATTTAGGGTCTGAACTCAAAAAATCCCATGCCATGTGATCACACCACACAAAACTCTGTTCCAAGAATGCCAACTCACTTGTTTCCCCAATGGTATTTTAGTAAGTTGCCCTCTTCCAAATTCAGGGGGTTGGCAATTACCTTTCACAAAGATTGCAGGTTCGTCCTTCAAGCCCAGTACTCTGTTGGTCGGTTTCCCTTTCTCAAGGGAATGATAGAGGGTAGGATGCTCACCTTGGTAACAATTTATGCTCGGTTAATTTGCCCTGACCCCTCCATTGATGTGTCTTCGGGTCGCTCCTCCTACTCCTTCACGGCATTGAAACATTTACCTCTGGCTATGCAGAAGCTGGGCCCGTGGATAGCTAGAGAGCCTTAAAGTGACATTAAACCCTCAGATTTTTTAACATAAAACAATACTGGAAATTGGAAGGGTGGTCAAATCTATGCCGGAGGTAAAGAGCGCGGGCCCTGACGGGTTCTCTAGGGCTTCCTACCATAACTTCCTGTCCCTTCTGGGTCCCCATATGAGCAGATATTTTAATGCCTTAATGGGCAGTGACTATGTCTCGCAATGCACTGATGACCATATTACGGTGCTGCACATAGTTACATAGTTAGTCAGGTTGAAAAAAGACACAAGTCCATCGCGTTCAACCTATAGAGACATGAAAAAAAAAGAAAAGCCTAAACAGAACGCTATGTCCCCAATTACAAACTGTTGATCCAGAGGAAGTCAAAAAAACTCTATAAAGCATGGTTCAATTTGCTCCAACATGGGAAAAGGGGGAAAAAAATTCCTACCTGATCCCATAAGGCACAAAGATGGTAAAGAACCTCTTATCCCCCAAAACTACCGCCTGATCTCCCTTATAAATGTCGATGTAAAGGTATTTTCCAAAATCTTGGCTGTCCGTCTGGGGAGCCTGCTTCCGGACTTGATCCACCCTAATCAGACCGGCTTTATAAAAGGCAAAAGAGACCAGAGATAATGTCCTTAGGGCCACTCACGTCGTTCACTGGTTAAACTCTTCTCCGGATCCTTCCCCCCTGTCTTTTACTGTCTTTAGACTTGGAGAAGGTTTTTGAGAGGGTGGCCTGGCTGTTTCTGGAGGAGGCTTTTCGTACATTTGGCTTGGGCCCCAGGATCCAGTCTTGGGTGGCTGCTTTGTAGAACAACTCTGAAGCATGTTTTATAAATGCTTTAATCCAAAGTGAGGCCCTATAGTGTATACCCTTGTGATGTAAATAAATTGTCCCTTTTACTGCAAACAATAGCGATATCACAATCTTGTTGATATTGGATATGGCAGATCTACTGCCCTTGGTATCCTATTGGATTGGGTAAAATCTACTCGGCACGTAAATGCAAAATCCATAAGGGATTTTTCTGATTATGTACCTCGTAAAACAGTACTATCTTGAAATCTGGCTATACAACATATATTTAAATACAGCAACAGGTCCTAGCAATAAACAATACCAGTCATGCTCTTAATAGTCAATTGTCTCATACAATATCACTGTAACTTGTAAAGCATGTTATGCAGCAAGTAGCTGCCTTTCAGCGATGCTCTATTTATTTCGCTATTGGATACAGCAGACATACTGAGCAGGTACCTGCCAATTCTAATCCAATTGATTGTAAAATTGTATAATGGTTGTTATCCACTCAGCAAATGTATTCAGAGTCTGCAAACAGTGCCACTGTCTAATTATAAACCTCTTAAACGTTATGATGGTTTGTTAAAAAGTGGATGTAGTCCTGGCACAGGTACAGCGACAATATGCTCATTCTGTGGACTGACACTGTGAAATAATTTGAACAAATTCATTGAAAAATTAAACAACAATAGTTGGAACTTGAAAATGTACATATACCTTTGACTCTAAGTGCTCTCCATTCTTAGATGTTTATGTTTGTAAAGATGGCGAAGGATATATTTACACAAAACATCATAGAAAAGAAACTGCAGGAAACAGCATCTTGACAGCAACAAGCTGTCACCCCAAATCAGTAACAAAAAATATTCCATATGGACAATACCTTAGAATAAGAAGGAATTGCACTACAGAGGGACGCTGAGGAATTAAGAAATAGATTAAGAGCAAGAGGATATGGAGACAAATTGTTGGTAAAAGCCTATAAGTGAGCAAAGAGGTTTTCAAGTAAACAGTGGATAGATAAAACTAATAGCAAAATAGACCAGAAATAATGCCACCAACAATGTTAATAATTACATAGTTACATAGTTACATAGTATTTGAGGTTGAATAAAGACATTAGTCCATCAAGTCCAACCTATTAGGATCTCATTCTAGGAGTACCTGTACCCCTGTATATTACGGTCCCTTAAGAAATCGTCCAAAAGTTTCTTGAACAATTCCACATTATTTGCTGAAATCACCGCCTGTGGCAGTGAGTTCCAGACCCTAACTGATCTTACTGTGAAGAACCCCCTTCGCCCCTTGTGCTGGAATTTTTTTTCCACCAATTTTAGGTGATGGCCTCTAGTTTTTGTAACGGAGTTAATTTTAAACAGTTTATCGCTAATGTTGCTACCACCATTAAACATTTTGTACATGGAAATCATATCCCCCCTTAATCTCCTCACCTCTAATGTGAACATGTTTAAATTTAGTAGCCTCGTCTCGTAGCTCTGGTCCTCCATACCCCTAATTAGTTTGGTTGCCCTTCGCTGGACTTTTTCCAACTTATAATACACCTGCTCAATGAGAGACACCTGAGCTCAATTAACCCCTCCCCCTAACAAGAGCACTGCAACCAGGCAATTTGTTCGCCAAGCCCTGTGTGAGCCAAATTATTTATAGGGATGCACCAATACCACTTTTTTAAGACCGAGTACGAGTACCGATACTTTTGATCAAGTACTCGCAGATACCAATTACCGATACTTTTTCTTAAAGGGACAGGTCACATTTTTTTCTAAAGCAATACAAACTAATGCTTTAAGGTCACTTTTTTAATATTATGATTCATGGGATGACGAGGGAGCATGATGCCGGCTTCCCGGTCAATCAGAATGCCGGGCGCTGCGTCATTACACAGCGCCCGGCTTCCGGATTTGCTAGCTTCCTGACAAATCGGGAAGCCGGCCAGCGCGTCATTTCACGCTACACGGCTTCCTGATTGGCTGGGAAGTCGGCTCCATGCTCTCTCATCACAAGTGACGAGAAAGCATGGAGCCGTTTCCTGGCCAATCAGGAAACCGGGCAGTGTGTAATGATGCGCTGCCCGGCTTCCTGATACAGGAAGTACTCGTGCTAGGAGCAAGTACTCACCCAAATACTTGGTATCGGCACCGATACTAGTATCGGTATCGGTGCATCCCTAATTATTTAGATTCATCTTTACTTATTTCTCACAATACAAGTAGTTGTCAAATATATTGAAGAGACATTGATATTTACTAAAAAGGCGATGATGACTTATCGGATTATGTTCTGGATGTCTCCAAAATTACATACAGAAGGACCAAGTCACTCAAGGACCTCCTCTCTAGGAGTTAATTTGATATACATTACCTTACAGCTGCTCAATCGCCAGGGATAAATGATGCTATCAATTTTAGTTTTTTTTGTGTGTGTATGTGCATACTATGGGACAAACGTATACTACAGGTGAAACTCGAATAATTAGAATATTGTGCAAAAGTTAATTTATTTCACTAATGCAACTTAAAAGGTGAATCTTATATATGAGATAGACTCATTACATGCAAAGCAAGATAGTTCAAGCCGTCATAATTGTGATGATTATGGCTTACAGCTCATGAAAACCCCAAATCCACAATCTCAGAAAAGGCTCCCAGGCTCAAAATGTCCCGCTCTAATCAGCTAATTAAGCCATAACACCTGCAAAGGGTTCCTGAGCCTTTAAATGGTCTCTCAGTCTGGTTCAGTAGGAATCACAATCATGGGAAAGACTGCTGACCTGACAGTTGTGCAGAAAACCATCATTGACACCCTCCATAAGGAGGGAAAGCCTCAAAAGGTAATTGCAAAAGAAGTTGGATGTTCCCAAAGTGCTGTATCAAAGCACATTAATAGAAAGTTATGTGGAAGGGAAAAGTGTGGAAGAAAAAGGTGCACAAGCAGCAGGGATGACCGCAGCCTGGAGAGGATTGTCAGGAAAAGGCCATTCAAAAGTGTTGGGGACTTTCACAAGGAGTGGACTGAGGCTGGAGTCAGTGCATCAAGAGCCACCACACACAGACGGATCCTGGACATGGGCTTCAAATGTCGTATTCCTCTTGTCAAGCCACTCCTGAACAACAAACAACGTCAGAAGCGTCTTACCTGGGCTAAAGAAAAACAGACCTGGTCTGTTGCTCAGTGGTCCAAAGTCCTCTTTTCTGATGAGAGCAAATTTTGCATCTCATTTGGAAACCAAGGACCCAGAGTATGGAGGAAGAATGGAGAGGCACACACTGCAAGATGCTTGAAGTCCAGTGTGAAGTTTCCACAGTCTGTGTTGATTTGGGGAGCCATGTCATCTGCTGGTGTTGGTCCACTGTGCTTCATTAAGTCCAGGGTCAACGCAGCCGTCTACCAGGAGATTTTGGAGCACTTCATGCTTCCTTCCACAGACGAGCTCTATGGGGATGCTGACTTCATTTTCCAGCAGGACTTGGCACCTGCCCACACGGCCAAAAGCATCAAAACCTGGTTCAATGACCGTGGGATTACTGTGCTTGATTGACCAGCAAACCCGCCTGACCTGAACCCCATAGAGAATCTAGGGTGCATTGCCAAGAGAAAGATGAGAGACATGAGACAGAACAATGCAGAAGAGCTGAAGGCCGCTATTGAAGCATCCTGGTCTTCCAAAACACCTCAGCAGTGCCGCAGGCTGATAGCTTCCATGCCACGCCGCATTGAGGCAGTAATTGCTGCAAAAGGGGCCCAAACCAAGTACTGAGTACATATGCATGCTTATACTATTGATTGCATGTAATATTCTAATTTTCTAAGATTGTGGATTTGGGGTTTTCATGAGCTGTAAGCCATAATCAACACAATTATGACAAATCACGGCTTGAACTATCTTGCTTTGCATGTAATGAGTCTATCTCATATATTAGTTTCACCTTTTAAGTTGCATTAGTAAAATAAATTAACTTTTGCACGACATTCTAATTATTATTCGAGTTTCACCTGTATATTAACAAGTGATGATTAGAAAAGGGTATGCTGGAATTATCATTTTGCAGAATATTGGAAAATGTAACATGTAATATAACGTAATGCTTATTTGCAAATGGCATGCATATAGCGTCTTCGTTCTGCTGTGGAGTTGTAACCCAAAATTAGAAAAGTAAAAGTAAGTGATACTTTTCAAACACAGAGAGTAACATACTTGGATAGATGTTAGATGTTACGTTGCCCTTGGGGCAGAAGGCCGAGGTTTGGACCTCGCGGCAGAAGAAAATGAGCATATTTAGACATGAGTGTATGTTCTTATTTAGTATTACCATGCTTGCTCTGAAGAAGTCGCACAGTGATGAAACGTGTTAGAAATTCAGCATGGATTGCCTATATAGACATGTTCTCCGGTTATGGTCCTCAGATGCCATTTTGAGAAGTCACATCATGAGGTGGATCCCTGGACTGTTTGCCATATCTACATGCTTCTAGGTCTTGGGAGAGAACTGCAGCGCTTCTTGAGCCTGGCTTAGGTTCCAACTCATTATTGCAACAACGGCTGACACTTACATTGGTCTCATGATGCAACAGGGCATAAGGCTCATGTAAATGCCTTAGGACGCGTCAAGCCTCTTTGTGTTTGATATAGTATTGCCATCATTGCAGTCTGTCTCACAAAATTACACCCCATTGTTTAGCGATATAAAACATAAAGTGTTACATAGTCAGGTTGAAAAAAGACACAAGTTCAACCTATAAAGAGAAGGGAAGAAAAAAAAAAAAAACTAAAACAGAATGCTATGTCCACAGTTACCCATTGTTGATCCAGAGGAAGGGGGGGAAAAAACCCTATTAAGCACAGTTCATTTTGCTCCAAAAGAAACACAATTCCTTCCTGATCCCATAAGGCAATCGGATATTCCCTGGATAAAAATCTCTGGTGCATAATATACCTATAAGAACTCAATATCCAGTAATATTCTGTGCATTTAGGAATACATCCACATTTTTTTTAAACGGTTAACTGAGCTAGCTAGAACTAGCTCCCGGGAAAGTCTATTCCACATTTCCACAGCTTTAGCTGTGAAGAATCCTTTCTGTATGCAAAGGGTAAACCTCTTTTCCTGCAGATGCAAAGAGTGCCCCTTTGTCCTTTGCAGTGACCTTAAAGTTAATAATTTGGCACCAAGCTCACTATATGGACCATTTATGTATTTATACATGGTGATCAAGCCCCCCCCTAATCGCCTCTTCTCCAGAGAGAATAAATTCAGTGCAGCAAGTCTTTCCTTATAGCTGAGTTCTCCCATGCCTCTTATGAGTTTAGTCGCCCTTCTCTGTACGTTCTTGAGTTCCACAACATTCTTTTTGTGAACTGGTGCCCAAAACTGAACTGTGCTGTGTACATGGACAGAATTATGTCTCTCTCTCTGGAGTCTATACCCCTTTTGAACATACCTCAGAACGTAACTCTCCAGGTTTCCCACTGGCCAAACGGTTCCTATATAGATAGATTTTTAATTCCTATTATCTTTGCAGAATTGTTGTAATTCAGCCACATTGGAAGGTTTTTGAGCATATACCGCCTTTTTAAGGTCATGCGACTGTTGATGGAATCTCAGCATATATCGAGACGAGGCGATGGTATAATTGAAAAGATTAACAAATGCTTTATTCGTGCACGGGAAACTCAATACAGACCATGAAGAGTTTTGGAACTGTTCCTCACTCAGTCTTGTAAGAGTCTCAACCCCCCCCTTTCCTATCCCGATGTTTTATATAGTTCCTTAGTACATCCTGTGTTGAGTCACTTCAGTCATGAGGCGAGGAGGATTTCCTTAATGCTGTTTTTCCGTGTACGTCTGCTCAATCAGTATGCTGGAAGCCTGTAACTTTGTAGTTAAGCTGATTTTGCAGTTTTGAAAGCTTGGTTTAACTCGAGAAAACACACACATTAGTATTGTACAAGTTTAAACATATTAATCAGTTCATCAATACAACAAATAATATTCACACGACAGCATCTCAATAGGATTCAGGTCAGGACTTTGACTAGGCCACTCCACAGTCTTAATTTTGTTTTTCTTCAGCCATTTAGCGGTGGACTTGCTGGTGTGTTTTGGATCATTGTCCTGCTGCAGAACCCAAGTTCGCTTCAGCTTGAGGGCACGAAGAGATGGCCGCACAATATCCTTCAGGATTTTTGGTAGACAGCAGAATTCATAGTTCCATTTATCACAGCAAGTCTTCCAGGTCCTGAAGCAGAAAAACAGCCCCAGACCATCACACTACCACCACCATATTTTACTGTTGGTATGATGTCTTTTTCTAAAAATGCGGTGTTACTCTTACGCCAGATGTAATGGGACACACACCTTCCAAAAAGTTCAACTTTTGTTTCGTCAGTCCACAGAGCATTTTCCCAAATGTCTTGGGGATCATCAAGATGTTTTCTGCCATAACGGAGACGAGCTTTTATGTTCTTGTTGCTCAGCAGCGGTTTTCGTCTTGGAACTCTGCCATGCAGGCCAGTTTTGCCCAGTCTCTTTCTTATGGTGGAGTCATGAACACTGACCTGAACTGAGGCAAGTGAGGCCTGCAGTTCTTTGGATGTTGTTGTGGGGTCTTTTGTGACCTCTTGGATGAGTCGCCGCTGCGCTCTTGGGGTCATTTTAGTCTAAGTGTGACAAAAGTGCAAAACAATGAAAAATCAGGAAGGGGGCCAACACTTTTTCACACAACTGTATATATGTATATATTCTATTGGATGTTCCGATATAGCGATACAGGGCATTTTCATGAGCACTAGTGAGAATGCTCCGATAAATGGCGCCAATGCCGGCGCTTTACATTTTTACATACTTGTACAGCAGCCTGCTCGTCATCATCGGCACCTCCCCGCCATGGTTTTCGGGCTCCCCCGCTCTTCTGGGGCACCCAGGACTACGGCATAGTAGTTCAGGATGGAGAGCAGAGAATATTTATAGCGCTTCCTGTCAGCTGTCACAAACAGCTGTTCAGAAGATACAGCACAATGCTGTGCTATATCTTCTGTGTTGGACAGCGGGTTCATAAGGAGAGCCTGTCACCTCCAGATAATATAACATAGGGGCTTGTTATCCCCTTTATGATATCAATAAAGAAATGAAAAAATCTGTGAAAAAAATAAAGTAATACAAAAATTCAAAATAATAAAATAAAATTTAAAAAAAGTGATAAAAAAATGTAAAAATATAAAATTTAAAAAAGTGATAAAAAGGTACAAAAATAATGAAATAAATACAAATTAAAATAAAAAACAACCCTGCCACCCCCGCCATCAGAGTGTGAAAAAAGCACGTGTAGGGGATTGTGTGTGCTGCCCTCATTCCACTGTGTGCCATATTGTGGTAGTGGGACAGCAGCACTCTCCAACACTCACAATGCACATTAGGGTAAGTTCACTTTCCCAAGTAATTTGGGAAAATGGCATCACCCGTTTAATTCTGGCCAACTCTCACCCCCCCCCTTTCCCTCCGCCAGTACGGGTGTACTATTTGTACCTCATACTGCAGCCCTGCGCTGTGGATTTTAAATTTCACTCAGAAATTGCGAGCACTTGTTGGTCAGTACAGTCAGGTGACCGCTCTGACCAATGAGAAGCACGGTCAAATACGGTATTGGTTGAAATAGTTTTTTGTATCAGGACAAGTATAATCATGGATTGAGTTACAGTTCTTCATAATTATAAAGAAACTGCTCTAAAATCATTAGTCTGTATAGTTTTAGAAAAAATGTCACATGTCCCATTAACCACCTCCTGTCGATGGCCGTTCGTGAACGGCCGGACGGGAGTCTGCTAGGAGCGGGAGGGCGTCTTAAAACGTCCTGCCCCTCCCCCCTCTTGTGTGCGGCACTCAGACGCCTGATCGCTTGCAGGAGCTGCAGGTGTGCGCCCCCCGTACCTATGTCCCGCCGTCTCCTCGCCGCCGGTCCCGTGATCCGCTGTGGCCGGTGCGGCTGGGACCGGCACGGCGACGCTCTAACAGCAGATCAAAGGGAGATCAGTACTCGATCTCCTTTTGATCTCTTTTTCTGTCCCTGAATGCAGGAAGTGATGTATATTACATCACTTCCTGCATTCAGTGTCACTCTCCGGTGCGAAACACTTCTGCAGCACATTCTGCGGGACCAGTGACAGCCTCTCCATCCCTGCCGCACAACCACCCGTACATGCTGCACTCTCTGGGGGGTTCTTCTTCCTCGCTGGGCCCCCCCAAGTGGCGGAATGCCAGGGCCCGGTCACAATTGCGACCATGGTAGTTCCGCCAGTGCTAATATAGCAATGTTGTCCTATAAGGATAGTGTTGTTATCCCGCCCCTTTGCTTATAGGCGGTTGCAGGCAGGGAATTCCCCAGCCACAACTAATTGGGTGGCAATGGAAGTAGGTTCCTTCTGGGTTTCGGAGGAGCTCCTTCTGTGTTCAGAGCTCAAGTTCAGGCCCCATAAAAGATGGGGTAAAGCATGTCTATATAGATGCCTAACATCCATGAGCGTTTCAGTTCTGTTACTGTTGGATATGACAAACATGCTCTGCATGTACATGCCAAGCAGTATCCAATGAGGTTGTAATAGGAATTCTTAACAAGTCAACAAGTTGTATGTAATTTCCAAAATAGGACAGTGTCACTGCCCAGTTATAAACCTTGCCGATATGACTGCCTGAAGCAGTGGTTCTCAACCTGTGTAACCTCAGGACCCACATTTGTCCTTGGTCATTAAGTCCTGACCCAAGTCGCACTGCAATGAAATGCACGCCATTGCGGGAATGGCGCGTTTCGGTGTGGGCGATTGAATTGTGGGCAGGAGGTACGTTTGGGGTGCCAATCAAATGAATAGCAATGCAACAGGCCCGCCCAGTCTCCCTACCTTACGAGAACTGGAATGGATCCTCAGCTTGGGGTCCAATGTGGACTGCTGTGTTGTGACGGAGCTCCATCCACATGTGCATTGGTTGTACAACTCCCTTGCACACCCTGTAGAGGTGTCGGGAGCCAGAATGTGATGTTACTCTGCTCCAGGTACCTCTACAGAGCACGCGAGGGAACTGTAAGTAATGCACATATAGATGGAGCTCCCTCGCGGTCATACCCCCAGCCCACCCCACCTCATGCTGACACTCAGCACCAGGCAGCATATTTTAAATGGCTGCTTGGTGGGAGAACTGACAGTGCTGCGCCAGGGGGAGGCTGAAAAGCCTCTCACCAAGAAAAGTGGAAGGCACACGGCGACCCACTGAACATGGGGTCGCGACCCACCAGTTGAGAACCAAGGGTCTAAAGAGTATGATATACAGTATATTGATCCAAAAAATGCAGCATCCGATTCTTGCAAAAGATAACACTTGTGCCAGAGACTCATGGGACACATTGTAATCACTGCTTTTATTCTTAAAATCATTCTCACACATGTAAGTGATAAAAAAATCAGGTATTGGCAAGTACTTGAGTAAAAGTATTGGTACTCGTACTCGGTCTGGAAAAACTGGAATCTGTGCATCCCTGAAAAATAGGAGAATAGCTACTGCTTTAAAATGTTTGGAACAAAGTTCCCTTTGCAGCTGTTGCGTGGTTTGATGTTTGGTAGTAGATAAAACACTTGATATGTGTCACCCATTTGACGATGTTTAAAACTGATTCTTTTTTTCCTAGTCGTCTCCCAGAACAGCTTGCGAGAGATAGGCTCCTCTCCTTTTAGAAGGAAACACGTCACCTCCAATCGTTTTAATAGGTCCGCCTCTCCTTTAGCTCATCAAATTTTTGTGTTTCCTCGTCAGAGAGGGCACATAACCGGAATGGTGAGGGAGCCTCTCTAAGGTATGGGGGTTTTCCCTCTAGGTTTTTTCTGTTTCAGGGCCCTAAAACGGCCTGGTATGGTGGCAGGGTCATAATACCTTTTACAGCTACCGGTGCCTTCCTCTGGTGGGAGGGGATTCCTACCTGCTCCCTTCATCCTCTTCAGTGCCCAGGGAGGGCCAACACCGGGACATGCGCTACCCCCTTGGCTGAACTCCCAGGCCGTGCGGCACGTTAGTCAAGGGGCGCCTGTCTGAGGGTTCCGGGAGTCTCTCCATGGCCGGAGAGAATGACTGAATAGGTCACTTCCTTGCGTTCCACGCCCCGTTTCCGGTGCAAAGGAAGGGGGAGGGGGCCTGGCTGAGGGCAGACGGCATGACTACAGGCCTGACTGTGAAATAATGCCGGCGGGGGAACTGGTGTCTCCACAAGATGGATCCTGTAACTCCTCTGCAAGCTACACAGATGGATTCAGGTCCTGCTGGCACCAGCTCTGCTCAGGTAGGTGAATGTATTCATACTTCCTCCCTGTAGTTCTGACTATATTGTCCTCCACCTGGGGCTCCTTGGTGCTGGGCTTAGGGTGTTGAGGGGGCACTTTAGCTTTTCTTTAAAAGGGGATAGCAGAGGGGGTAATTTCTCCTTGATTCTGTGTTACAGGTTAAAACTTCTAAGGCCAGGGTGGTCCCTAGGAAGAAGTGTGCA
This sequence comes from Nanorana parkeri, assembly GCF_000935625.1. NCBI lineage: Eukaryota > Metazoa > Chordata > Amphibia > Anura > Dicroglossidae > Nanorana > Nanorana parkeri. The sequence continues at coordinate 79,317 of NW_017308839.1, read as the reverse complement.
GTTTGCTCCTCAAAACTCGGCTCTGCTTGGAAAAAGCCTGTGTGTCAGAAGTGCATTGAAGGGGTGTGCAGGGATGAGTCTGCATGTAGTAGCCTGTTATCTACAGTTAAGGAAGAATTGGCCTCCACTTTCATTTCCTTTAGGTCACTGATACAGGACTTGAGACCACCTGCTAAACCCACTGTTGAGCCCGGTTCTCTGGCATCAGCTCAGAACCTTCAGGCAGTATCTATGTCTGAAGAGATTTACCAGGGTTATATACGGAAAGGTCTGGAAGACCTTCTGCTCCAGGAGAGGGGAACATAATAGGGATACGGGAATTCCTGCAGTTCTAGATTTCCTTCAAGATAGGGTGGATAGGGGTTTGGCTGTCAGCACCTGAAAAGTACAGGTTTCTGCCTTGAGCGTGTTTTTGCAATGCTCTCTGGCAAACGATCAACTAGTGAGTAGATTTTTTAAAGCGCTGAAGCGAATTAGGCCAGTTGCACTTTGTTCCATTCCAAAGTGGACTTTATCATTGGTCTTACAGGGTATGCTGATTGCTCCTTTTGAGCATTTAGCTGATCTTCCCATCAAGATGCTTTCCATAAAAACTATATTTTTGGTAGCTATAACCTTGGCCACGAGAGTCGGTGAACTGCAAGCTCTTTACTTAAGAGAGCCATATTTAATGATTTTCGAAGACCGGGTTGTTTTGAAAACTCATCCTGCTTTTCTCCCGAAGGTTCCCTCAAACTTTCATACATCACAGGAGATCATATTACCTTCTTTTTGTAATAATCCAGCTAACGAGAAAGAAGCACGTTTTCAGCATCTGTACGTTAGACGGTGTCTCTTGGATTATCTTAGGGTAACTAAGCAGTTCAGTAAGTCAGATGCCCTTTTCGTTCTCTTTTCGGGGAAAGATAAGGGAAAGCAGGCTTCTAAATCCTCGATAGCTAGATGGGTAAAGCTATGTATTCAGGAAGCATATGCAGAAAAGCAGGTTACTGCTCCATCCTTTTTTAACGCACACGTGGTCAAGTTTTTCAACATTTGTTCGTCATTACCGACTGTACTTGAATGCAGCAACAGAGCAAGCATTTGGACAAAAAGTGCTTCAAGCTGGAATCCCGCCCCAAGTGGGTAAGTTTATCCTCTCACAAGCTGTTCTGGAAGACGACTAGGGAAATTCAGAGTTAGACTAGTAACTCTCTTTCCCATAGTCTTCCAGAACAGCTAGATTCCTGCCCTTCTATGATGTCTCTGGTGTTGAAATATGTTTTCAATGTGTTATTTGTTGTTTGTTTTGATTTCTATCATTACAATGCCTTCCTTCGGTTCTCAAGCTAACTGATGAGCTAAAGGAGAGGCGGACCTTTTAAAACGATTGGGGGTGATGTGTTTTTTTCTAGAAGGGGAGGAGCCTATCTCTCGCAAGCTGTTCTGGAAGACTATAGGAAAGAGTTACCAGTAAGTCTAACAATTAATTTATTTATGTTTTGTGATTATCAAGTTCTGTTTATGATTTATTGCTCCTTGTTGTAAAAGAATATGCAGAAAGTACAGAGACGAAAGAGGCAGGCAAAAGAGATGGAAAGCATGCGTTTTATGCTGGGGAGTATGGCAAAATGTGTGCGGCATCTTCCAGAGTCAGAGCTGTCAAAGGTCAGTGAGCACAAGTAGTGAAGCCAGAGTGAGCTCCAGTGAAATTGCAGCTGCTGCAGTAAAAACATTAATGGTGATGGTGGGCCTTTGTCTGTTCAAAATCGCAATGACCCATTCACAAAAAAAATAATAGATCATTTTCTTGTGACTTGTTTTACAACACGCTCAAAAAACATGAAAGGGTTGTACGATCATGACTAGTGTTTTCTCCTGTCAAAAACGCTGTGTTCTGTTTTCCATGCCGATTATTTCACAATGATGAAGGTGCTTTTGGGAAGGGAGAGAGTTTTTGTAACTGGCGAAAGCTGTATTCAATAGTAGAAGAACACAAAGTCCTGGTCACATTCAGTCTTTCATGCAATGGAAGGAATTAGAGATGATACTGCAAACCCAATCAACTATTGATTCAGTGTTGCAAAAAAATGTCACAAAGAATACCAAAAGTGGAGGGATATTCTGAAGAGATTTCTTGACTGCATCCTTTTTTGCCTCAACAAAATTTGGCTCCTCGGGGTCATAGAGAAAGCTTTGACTTGAATGATGATAATTCTGGATATTTTCTCCAGTTAATAAAATTGCTTGCTAAGTATGATCCTGTGACATCTTTTCATTTGAATAGGCTTACAGAAATGCACCCAGATAGCCAAATAATATCATACATATCACCCTTAATTCAAAATTAATGTATTGCTTTATTAGGGGATCAGGTGTGTTCTGTTAGAATAGTACTTTGCTTTTTTAATTTTTTTCAATCTTATTTGATAGCACACCAGATATATCTCATGTTGACCAGATGTCACAAGTTATATGCTACATAGATATTGATGGTGACAAAGTAGGTGTTGTAGAGTCGTTCACTGATTCCATCAAATTAGATGGAAAAACTGCTGAAGAAATGACAACTGAGATTTGTAACAAACTGCTTGCAGATGGTCTCGATGTCCAAAATTGTTGTGGACAAGGATATAAAGCGCATAACAAACATAAACCCTAGAGCCTTTTTTCATCCCTTGGAACAATCATTCACTAAATTTAGCTGGTGTACATGCAGCTGGTACAACCACATTCACCAACATTTTTTGGTACTCTTGAAAGGTTGTACACATTTTTTTTCTAAGTCTACACACAGATGGGATGTACTGACCTCCTGTGTGCCAATCAGAGTTAAAAGAGTGGCAGACACTAGGTGGAGTTGCAGGCCTGATGCAGTGTCTGTGCTTGCTATAATGCTATAATTGACACATTTAGAAGAGCTAAGAGACGGCTCCAATGAAACGGCAGACACCAAAAATTACACTGGGTGCATCATTGCAAACCTTATGAATTACTCTTTCTTTGCATATTTGTACTTATGGGATCCTTTTTTAAAAGAAATCAATTATGCTCAACTATACCTTCAAAAACCTGGCCTTAGCTTTGTGTCATGTAAAGATGGAGGCTTTAGCTTAATTTTTACCGAAAATCCTGACACTTTTGTCAAAGAGGCCAGGGAAAAGGCCCAAACAAGTTGTCGCACCAACAACATATCATGGGAAAGACGAATTCGCCGGTGAAAGCAAATGCCTGGAGAAAATAATGCAACAGATGCTGGTCTTACATTGCTTGAAGAAATTGAGAAAGAGCAACTGGAAACAATTGATAGGCTTCATTTTGAAATTGTAAGGCAAAGAGAACAGCTAAAAGAATATACCATACGATTTGTTTTTTTTTTTGTGTGTTTCTGTACTGCTTAATTTGGACAAAGTTTGCCACAGAAAAATATCACAAAGTTAAAATATTGTTGAAATGAATTTTCTTTTTCTTACTCTATTGCAATATTCAGGTTTACAAAAATATCGTATGTAGCAACACATGTATCACATCTGTGGTTTAAATGTTCGTAACTTCCTGTTTTATGTTTATTCATAAAAAATGTAATGCTCTTTATTAACATTAAAAATGTAATGCTTTTTACATGTGTTGAATTATCCTTATAACCAGAGGAACAGGGTGGATGGGGTGTTTATATGATGGGGGGGCGGAATATTTTGTTTCTGTCCCGGGCGCCCGTAACACTGCTATAATGTCAGGGCCGCCCCTGATATGGGTGTGGTTACGGGGGCGTGGCCACTAAAGGGTGTGGCCACTGAGGGGCGCTGTAAAGCTTTCTCGCACAGGGCGCCTAAAGGCCTAAGGCCGGCCCTGCCATCCCATCTCTGGTCTCTGGAGCGTCTAATTCTCCTGGCCAGTCAGAGGATTGTTTATCATGTCTCTGAACAGTCTCCTGCTTCGAGCTGCAGGTACGGGGAGGAGGGAGGGAGAGAGTGAGAGACTGTGTGTGTATGTGTGCGCGTGGGGGCTTGTTCACACCACTTCCAGTGCATTCCAGCACAATTATCAGCTGGATCGGATCCTGGCTGGCACCAGAACACGTGGCACATCAATGCCTGTTTTCTGGTCCAGTGCGATCGCAAAAAATGCTGCATGCTCTATTTTTTGCAATCACAGTGGACTAGAACGCAGGCATTGATGTGCCACACATTCTGGTGCCGGCTATTGCATTGCGGGTAGGGGGCTTGGCTGCGGTGCCATTGACTTGAATGCTCCCACCCCAGAACATAGGGAGTCGGCCAGGATTCGATCCAGTGCGTTCGAGCAGCTAATCATGCTGGAACGAATTGGAAGTGGTGTGAACAAGCCCTGATTGCTGCTCTATCACATCTGCCCGTGCTTTGACCCTCCACATCTGCCCCTGTTCTGACCCTCCACATCTGCCCCTGTTCTGACCCTCCACATCTGCCCCTGTTCTGACCCTCCACATCTGCCCCTGCTGTGACCCTCCCCATCTGCCCCTGCTGTGACCCTCCACATCTGCGCCTGCTGTGATCCTCCACATCTGCCCCTGCTGTCACCATCCACATCTGCCCCTGCTGTGACCCTCCACATCTGCCCCTGCTGTGACCCTCCACATCTGCCGCTGCTGTGATCCTCCACACCTGCCGCTGCTGAGACCCTCCGCACCTGCCCCGGCTGCGATCATCTGCCCTGCTGAGACCCTCCGCCCGAGACATCAGGTCGGCACACTGGAGCGGTAGCACAGAGTATGTAGCAAATTACAAATTTATATACTATTCACAAGACATGTGCATTTGTATTCAGACACACCTGCAAATCAACAATAATCATTTGATTTTGCGTTTCGTCCGAATCCGAAATAACAAATTTAATTTATGCCCGAATATATTAAAACGATATTCGGGCATACACTTATTCATTTTCAGAAGACGCCGGCGGCCATATTGACCGTAGCCGTGTTCTGCGCAAGCCCTCCACCTTAGTCAGGCAGGAACGGTCTTTCCTGACCCATGCTGATTGTCATTAACTATGCCCTTATCCTTAACAAATTTTACCAAATAGTCCTTGATTATACCTTCTAACAGTTTACAAACTACCGATGTTAGACTGACCGGTCTATAGTTCCCTGCTTTGTATCTAGCCCCCTTTAGGAATATTGAAACTACCGTAGCCCTCCGTCAATCACATGGTAACTTACCAGTCACTAAGGATTCCTTAATAATTAGGAATAATGGCCTTTTTTACAACCTGGCTTAATTCCTTAAGTACCTTGGGGTGAAGGTTATCTGGTCCATCAAACAGTTCAAATCCAATTTTTTAACGCCACTCAGCTTCCATGCACTTTGTTCCCAAGCTTTGTGTTCCCAAGCTCAAAATGAGTGGTGCACTAGTTTATAATACACCTGCTCAATGAGAGACACCTGAGCTCAATTAACCCCTCCCCCTAACCAGAGCACTGCAAACCTGAGGGGGGAAAAAGGGAACAGTTTAAAAACTGACAGAAAAGGAAAAAGAGTTTTTAAATACTAAAAAAGGTTCTAAAAAGGAAGGAAGGAAGCAGAGACAACAAGTATTCCAAAAATCAAGCACTCAATATATCCCAAACAGTTCAAATCCAATTTTTAACGCCACTTAGCTCCCAGGCACTTTGTTCCCAAGCTTTGTGTGAGGCGGAGTGTTTGGAGGCGGAGTGTGTGACGTCACAGGACAGCGACGTCACACGCTGAACGAGCGGCAGCCGTATTGGCCGCTAGCCCGTTCTGAGCGGCACCATTTTGGAGTAGATATATATTGTATTGTATACACCAAGATGATGGCGTTCGAACATGCGGCCGCTGCCATCTTGATGTATACCTAGATCTACTCCAAAATGGTGCCGCGCATGCGCAGAATGCACTGATATGGCCGCCACTCATTCTGCGGTTTCAGTATGCAGTTTCGGATTCAGAGGCTCGTTGCCGCTGAATCCGAAACAACATAAAAATGTGTTTAGTTTGACGAAACGAATGAAAACGTTTTTTGTTTTCATTTGTTTTGTCTGAAAACAATTTTTTTTTGTTTTGCACATGTCTACTATTCAGCATTGCTGTATAATGTTTTTCTGGGATTTGTAGTCCTCTATAGCTGATGGTATTCTGCATTATTGTGTAATGTATTGCTGGGATTTGTAGTCCTCTATAGCTCATGCCATTCTGCATTCTTGTATAATGTTTTGCTGGGATTTGTAGTCCTCTATAGCTGATGGTGTTATTCTGCAGTGGCAGAACTACCAGGGTCTCAGTGGTTGCAGCTGTGACCAGGCTCTTGCGCTCCACCACTGTCCTAAAATTAGTCTGTATTGTTTTAGAAAAATGTCACATGACTTACAAAAAATAAGGTATTGGTATCAGCGAATACTTGAGGAAAAGTATCAGTACTAGTACCCGGTCTAGAAAAAGTGGTATTGGTGCATCGATACTCCTGTCCATGTACTATAGATGGGAGGCAGAGTTAATGTACTACAAGTGCTGTGCATAGACAGCCATCTAAGGGCACTGGGGGTGTGCAAAAATACACCTTCGCCTGTGTAGGTAAAAATCCTGCAATTGGTCCTGCATGTGCCATGCCTTCTCATACTTTGTGCACACACATTTTCACAGACTTTCCCACACTCCAACCAAAAACCTGCACTTCTGCAGAGACAAGCCATGGGCTCCCTGCTGGCTTACAGTGACAAGGTCGAAGACAGCCATATAACCCTCCTTCTTCTGCAACTGAGACAAGCCATGGGCTCCCTGCTGCCTTACAGTGACAAGGTCGAAGACAGCCATATAACCCTCCTTCTTCTGCAACTGGTTGGGGATATCACCGGTGGGACATGCACTCTTACACACTTGCAGTATGTTGGATCATAGGTGCATGGTCCTGTGTGCCCTCCCAGTTCTCAATCCACTATCAGTTTTGAAGCAGCTTGCAGCACCCTTGCCCAAGGGCTTGATGCTGCAGCCTGGGCAGTTGCCCCCTGCTGGAATCCTCGCACTCCATGGAGTCTTCCATAACACCAGCGGTGTAAATGCTGCTGCCCTAAGCAAAACAGCAACGCCGCCCCCCATCCCCCGTACTGACGGCCGATCGTCACCATCAGCACCCCCCCCCGGGGTTGACGCTGCCTCCCCACCAGCACAAGCCTAGCCTCCATAGACAACCCCCTCCGACGATCACTCACCCGGCATTAAGAAGCGCCGCCGACCGCTGCCTACTGGACACCGCCGCAACCCGCCGGCCGGCCTCATCCCTGCCGCTACGATAGCCTCCGGTTCTCTTCCCTTGATAAATAAAATTTATCAAGGGGAGAGAACCACAGCAAGTGCCGCTCTCAGGGAATCTGCCGCTCCAGGCAAACACCTTGTTTGCCTCGCGGCAGATACGCCCCTGCATAACACCCAGATGTGTGATTCTCCCAGTTATCTAAGGAGTAGGTTTCTTTAACAATGTCAGACTAAAAAAAAAGTATCATTATAGCTAACTCAGAATACAGGGAAAGCAAGCATTCCTCTTCTCCTTTAGAGTCTGTCTCTGATTTGCATGCAGCTGCCTCATGTACATGCGGCCGAGGTTGATGAGGAGTGTTACTTATCCTTTGTGGATGAGTTTGTTCCTGAGGAGCCTTAATCTACTGGCATTGCTCATAGGCTTTAACAGAATAATTTTGGTTGCTTATTGATGCAGTATACACATGCCTAGAGCTGGAGCAGAAGCCAACCGAATTCTGTAAGGTTACCAGTCTGGGCTCCCTCAAAAGCTGACAGCCTGCCAAAACCTTTCCAGTACACTCGCTACTGTAACTTGTTTTGTATGGTGAGTACTAATCAGGATACGTTATTAAATCCTCCCAAATGTTTTGTCCAGCAATACCCCACTGAGGAGGCATTCCTTAAGAATTGGGCTGTTACAGTAGATCCAGCCATTTCCTGTCTTATCAAGAACTGTTCGTGTGTTGTGAACATTCCAGCGTTCAAGGATCCTGTGGATAAATGACTAAGCCCTTTCCATGGCCTTATTCTCCCTAGCAGGCCTTATTGTCATGTCAGTCTGCCAGACCCTGGGTGCATGGTCCAAGGATATGTCTAGCGATCCCAGTTCAGTCCTTACTGATCATTCAGTTCTTCGGCAACTGGAAATTATGCCTGTTGCCCTGCACTACTGTGTTGACAAGATACCATATACCCGATATCTAGAATGGACCTTCTGTCTGTTCATATGCAGAAGACATTTTGGCTCAAATGCAGGTCTGTGGAACAATAGTGTAAAAAACACCTGTTGCATTTGCTTTTTGATGGCTAGCGCCTCTTGGTGCTTCTATGGACAACTGTATCAAGGATGTCACAGAAGGAAAAATAACTCTTTTGTTCTAGCAAATGAGGGCTAAGTAGAATATAACATCTTTTATTTAAGATGCTAAGAAGAGATCCTTTTTCATTTCTCTAGGTCCGAGGCCAAGCCTGAAACTCATTTCCACCACAAGTCTTGAAATGCCAAAGCATCAAACCTTCAAGCAAGCCCTCAGATAAGGGGATGACCCTGTGATGATAGTGAGGTCTGGGCACCCCAATACTAATTTGGGAACCCCATCAGTCATGGAAATTCATCACTTATAGTTATAATTACATCAGACCGCCCATTACACAGATGTGTTTAATTTTGTTTAGGCTATCAAGCACTCTAGCCATTGCAGTAGATGCCCTGGTGACTGAGTGAATGGGATCAGTTTACCCCAATCTATGCTTTTCCCCTGAAAGCTCTGAAGCTCCTTCCTTCTCTGCTTCACAGAATCAAAACAGAGGAAATCCCAGTGATACTTATTGCAGTGAAATAGTCCAGGAGGATGTGGTATTTTCTACTTCCTCAGACTCCTGGCAGACTCCCCGTAGGTTCTCCCAAATTGCCAGATCTTCTGTCCCAAGGCCCAGTTTAACACCGTGCTGGACGGTAGCTGGCCTTAATGGTATGGCTGCTGAACCCAAGGTCCTATAAGATAGGGTGCTATCTGATTACATTATTCCTTTGCTCCTAAACAGGGAAATTCACCTCTCACAAGGTCTGTCATAGCACCTGGAAGGTGCACTGTGCATAGTGTAAGGCAAGGAAATTCTGTGACAGGAGGTACTTCATGGCTTCGAGTACTATGAAAGGCTAGATCTCGGCTCTTGTGATTCTTTTCCAAAGGCTGTTTGGCTCTTGTTCCCTAGTGAAAGTCTTTGTACAGGGTCACATAGTGAACGTCCACCTGTGACTCCATGGGACCACAAACTGGTTCTGTTGGCTCTTCAAAAACTATCTTTTGAAGCCTACCAGAGAGATCCCTCTATCTACCCTTGCAAGTTTATCTTATTTTTTTCTGGTGCTACACAAGGACAAGATTAATTATCAGGCCTAGGACCTCCTTTTTACTTAGGGTGGTTTCTCCCTTTCACCTTAATTAGGTACATCCCAAGGAGATATCCCTCCATTTTTTGGAAGTAGTATGAGCAGTTAATGTTTATCCCTCAGCTACAGCTTCCCTCTGATGGACTGACTACCTTTTTTCCATTCCTGAGAGACCCTATAAGGGACAACCTGCCTCTTGTTCCACTATTGCTAGGTGACTTAGGCAGCTCATCATTGAGGCCTATATTCTTAAGGGCTGCAAAATTAGCACTACAGCAATTACATTTTTACATAGTTACATAGTATTTGAGGTTGAATAAAGACATTAGTCCATCAAGTCCAACCTTTTAGGATCTCATTCTTAGGAGTACTACTTGTACCCCTGTAAATTACGGTCCCTTAAGAAATCGTCCAAACGTTTCATGAACAATTCCGCACTCTTTGCTGAAATCACCGCCTGCGGCAGTGAGTTCCAGACCCTAAGTGCTCTAACTGTGAAGAACCCCCTTCGCCCCTTGTGCTGGAATTTTTTTCCCACCAATTTTAGGTGGTGGCCTCTAGTTTTTGTAATGGAGTTAATTTTAAACAGTTTATCTCTAATGTTGCTACCACCATTGAACATTTTGTACATGGAAATCATATCCCCCCTTAATCTCCTCACCTCCAATTTGCACATGTTTAAATTTAGTAGCCTTGTCTCGTAGCTCTGGTCCTCCATACCCCTAATTAGTTTGGTTGCCCTCCGCTGGACTTTTTCTAGCTCAAGGACATCTTTTCTTAGTACTGGTGACCAGAACTGGACCGCGTACTCCAGATGACGTCGAACCAATGATCTATAAAGTGGCAAAATTATAGACTTGTCCCTACAATAGATCCCCTTTTTAATACAGGACAAAACCCCACTAGCTTTGTTTACAGCAGCCTGGCACTGCAAGCTACCTTTCAGTTTGTGGTCTACAATGACCCCCAAATCCTTCTCCATTTCTGACTTCCCTAGCGGCATACCCATAATTGTATAACCCATTTGTTTATTTTTAATTCCAAAGTGCATTACTTTGCATTTATCGACATTAAACCTCATCTGCCA